>NW_024069801.1:0-28682 GCF_009389715.1 Phoenix dactylifera
CCCTCTTACTTGGTTGACCTATTCCTCTTCCAAAGAGGATTAGGTTCCCTTCTCATGGTTTAGTCCTAATCTAATTAGGATTAACCAATCGGGTTCAATCTATGCTAGTCCTAATCCAATTAGAACTTGAATGAACCATGACTCAATTGAACTCTTCAATCCTAATCCAATTAGGAGTCATGTTGATTAGATTAATAATTAATTAGGACTTAAGAAATCCTAATCCAATTAGGACTTGTTTAATTCTAGTCCTAATCCAATTAGGACTCTAATTTGAATTCGAAGTCCTAATCCGATTAGGACTCTAGGAATCCTACTCCAAGTAGGAATCCAAATTTAATTCAAAACTCCTAATCTAATTAGGATTGTAGGAATCCTACTCCAAGTAGGAATCCAGTCCTACTCCAAATAGGATTCCAGTCCAAGTAGGAATCCTAGTCCAAGTAGGATTCCAGTCCTAATCCAATTAGGACTCTAGGAATCCTACTCCAAGTAGGACTCTTGTTTTAAGTCCAATTAATTAATTCCTTTGTTCCTTCTTCAACTTCTTATCAATCGAATTGATTACTTGTGATTCCTAATCACGATTCAACCATCGGATCGGTCAATACTTCTAGTGTGTGTGACCCCATAGGTTCTACTCTGACTGGTAGTGAGATATATTGGATCTCTATCACAATATCATTGAAAACTCCTTTCAATGGGTTGGAACGATTCCAACTCTACTCATTAGGGTTTATCGATCATCGAGATAATCCCTATGAGTCCCACCATCCACCAGTGACACCTAGCAGCATGTAGTGGCTACCCAGCAGAATAGAATGATGAACCTCTAGGTGCAGTTATCATGTGATACAGTCCTACTATCGTGGATCCCTACAGGACGGAGGTCATGGATAACTCGTCAAACCCCTTCGTCTGTCATATGTCAAGATTTATTCGACTCGAGTTCGATAGTGGAAAACTCTTTCTCCACTTTATATTACTGCCCTGGCCAAGGTCTTAGAACTCAGTCTAACAAATCACATAGGATCACTCCTCTTCTATCAAGGTCGATAGATTCCTTAAGTGCATACCCTACTCCTACAGTGAACTTACTGCAGCCAATCTACACTACAAGGACCCATATGACTAGAGACCATGTATACGTGTAGTCAAACTACAATAACCTCACTGTGAGTAGCGAAGCACCGCAGGTCAAAGGACCAGTCATACTACTGCAACATCAAGCAAGTCACTGACGAGTGGATAGACATCCAAGTGACTTCTTGTCTTGGTCACGCTCAGTACCCTTGTTCTCTAACAAGCACCTGCACTATCACTTCAGTGTCCCTACACTGTGGACTCAAGTCTCGTCCATCCAGAAGGAAAGTGATCTGTGCACTGATCGGATCGATCACCGTCCTCGTGATGATCCATTGATCAGGAGCATTTAGAAATTAATCACCAATGATACATGGCTCAAATTCTCAACTCTTGAGAATATGCATCATCATCTTATTAATTTCTTGGACGATTCATAGACACATAAATAATATGAATGAAAAGATGCCTTTTATTTATTCAATAATAAATAGTCAAGTACAAAATTATGTCCCTAGAATTAACAATGTGTCAGCCAGATTGGCTTCTAGGGCATACATCTAACAATCTCCCACTTGCACTAAAGCCAATCAGCCATAAACCTAAGCCCCATCTTCTCAAGATGCGCTTTAGTTTTCTGCGACTTAGCTGCTTAGTGAATGGGTCCGCCACATTTTCTGTGGAGTCTACTCTCTGATCCTCTACTTATTTTCTTTCGAGGTAGTCGCTTATTAGGTTAAACTGCCGCTCTATGTGCTTCGATTTCTGGTGAGACCTTTGGCTCCTTAGCTAGTGCTATGGTGCCTTTGTTATCGCAGTAGAGTGTTATGACATCTGATGACATTACACCTAACTCTGCAATGAACCAAAAAGATTTCCACTGCACCCTTAGAGACGGCTTAACATTCAGCTTCTAAGGTAGAATCTATAATGATCGGTTGTTTGGAACTCTTCCAATTTACTGAACCACCATTGCACATATTCTGATGTAGACTTTCTATCATCAATATGTGTGCATCCTTCTACCTTCAACTCTGATCTTCTCCAAAGACCAAGAACATGTCCTTAGTTCTTCTCAAGTACTTAAGACTGTTCTTCACAGCTATCCAGTGCTTTTTGCCTGGATCTGATTGACATATGCTCGTGACATTCAGCATGTACTATATCAAGTCATGTACATAGCATGGCATACATGAGGCTCCCTATTGCTGATGCATAGGGGATCTTGCTCATGCGTTGAATCTCTTCAGATGTGTTGGGGCACATCTTCTTGGAGAGATTAATTCCATGCCTTAGGGGTAAGAGACCCCTTTTAGAGTTTTCCATGCTGAACCTTTTCAGCACTTCCTCTATGTACATCTTCTGTGATAGGCCAAGCATCCTTTTAGATCTATCTCTATAGACCTTTATTCCCAAAATATAGGATGCTTCCCCAAGGTCTTTCATGGAGAACCTTTTTGACAACCAGACCTTGACCGAGGTTAGCATGGGAATATCATTCCCTATCAGGAGGATGTCGTCCACGTACAGTACGAGAAATACGACAGCACTCCCACTAACCCTTTTGTAAACACACGGTTCCTCTTCGTTTTTGATGAAATCAAACGTTTTGATTGCGTCATCGAAACGAGTGTTCCAACTCCGAGATGCTTGCTTTAGTCCATAGATGGACCTTTGCAGCTTGCAGACCTTGTGATCTCCATCACTGGAAGTGAAACCCAAAGGCTGTTCCATATAGATGTCTTCATCAAGATATCCATTCAGGAAAGCTGTTTTCACATCCATCTGCCAGATTTCATAATCATGAAATGCTGCAATGGCAAGCAATGTTCGGATGGATTTAGCATGGCTACAGGTGAAAAGGTCTCCTGATAGTCAATGCCCTCGCGCTGACTACACCCTTTCGCCCAACTTTGCCTTATAGGTCTCTACCTCTCCATCCGAACCTACTTCCTTTTGTAGATCCATTTGCATCCATAGGTACATACCTTCTGGTGGATCTACTAAGGTCCAGACTTGGTTGGAATGCATGAGTCTAACTCTGACTTCATAGCTTCCAACCATTTCTCGGAATCGATATCAGATATCGCCTCGTCGTAGGTTTGGGATCCTGGTGTGATCCCTATCTCCACTAGAACATTTCCTCGGTATCCTCTTCTAGTATACCTAAGTATCTATCGGGAGGATGGGAGACCCTACTAGATCTGTGAGGTGGTTGAGGACATCGTGTACTGGCTCTGTATTAATGGGTTCGATAGGATCCATGACTCGTTGCTTTCAGAGACTTTCTCTTCAAGCTCAATTTTCCTCCCACTGCCTCTATCAAGGATAAACTGGTTTTTCCAAGAAGATGGCTGACGGCTCACCAACACATTGTGATCCTTTGAGACCGGAAAATTGTATCCTAATGACTCTTTAGGATATCCTATAAAACGAGCACTTATGGTCCTAGCCTCTAACTTGTCTGCCTGTAGTCTCTTGACGTGGGCCGGACATCCCCAAATCTTGGTTTCTTACCATTGTCATATCTCATATGGTGCGGTAGGAATGGACTTTAGAGGGAAACTCTATTCAACAATAAATAGTTGAAAATAGGGCATTTATCTAAAGAAACAAGGGGTAAATCAGTGAGCTCATCATGGACTGGACCCATATCCATAGGGTCCTGATTCCTCCTCTCTGACACTCCATTGAGCTGAGGTGTACCAGGAGGAGTCCATTATGAACTATACCATTCTCCTTGAGTAATCACGGAACTCTCCATTAAGGTATTCACTTCCTCGATCTGATCGAAGAACTTAATGAGTTTTTGTGCTTATTTTTCTACTTCATATCTAAGCTTTTTGAACTTTTTAAAAGTTTCATATTTGTGTCTCATACACTATCCATACCGTGATAATCATCGGGTAAAATGAAGTAAAAAATTACAACCCCTAGCCTGCACATTGAATGGGCCACACAATCAGTTGTACTAGGGTAAGTATTTCAGTGGACCTCCCTGTGTCCTACAAAGGATAATTGGTCATTTTTCCTTGAAGGCAGAATTCACAATCAAATATGATCGGAGTCAATGAGCCCAAAGCTCATGTTTCTTCAATTTGTTTATTCTGTCTTCTCCTATATGGCCAAGCCTGAGGTGCCACAAATACTTTAGATTCATCTCATTTTTGGATCTATTAGATCCTATGATATTCACTGTTTGCTCAGATATTTCACAGATACATCCTATGTATGTGATAGAGACTGTCAATCATAAAACCATGTTGAATCAATTTATTTTCAAATAAATCTTTCTGTGCTAATAAAATACAGAAATCAAATTTCTGCTAGCAATAGTAACAGTCCCTAGTATCCTGAGCATATCTGAATCCTTCTGAAGGTCTTCACCCTTCATGTTCTTTATGCTTCCCATGTATGTAGGACAGTTCCTCTTCCGATGGCCGTTCATGATGCAATGGAAACACTTTTCCTTGCAATTGGCCTTTTTCTTGGAACTTCCTTACTTGGTGTTTCTTAGTCTTCTGCTTCTTCGCAGGCTTCTTCTTCTTCCAAATAGACTCTCTCTTGAAAGTAAAACCAACTTGACAGCGAAAACGATGCCCTTGAACTTCTTCAAGGTCCCTAAGTTAGTTACCATTTATTAACATTCTATTTTGGTGCATACAATCTTGTTCATATGGTAATTTACTATAAACTGTTCATATGAAGCTAGAAGGGATTGTGGGATCAAATCCGTTTGCAATTTCTTGTGCATGTCATGCCGAGTTCTCAAGCTTCTTCAAGTCCTTTAATCATGATCAAACCATGATCTGGACAGACTGCCCCTCACGCATCTTTGTCTTAAAGGCCTCTTGGACACTCAAAACATGCTGCGCGACCTGATCACCATACAACTATTGCAGGTGATTAATATGTCCCTGGCAGTCTCATGTTCTCATCTAGCATTGTAATTCATTGGACATGGATGCCATTGTGCAGCACCTAACTTATTGTCATTGTTCGTCCACTTAGCATGCGTCTACGCTGATCATGATCGGATAGATTGGTAACACGGGTTCCATGGTCTAGCACATACCCTAATTTTTCATAATTCAAACTATTTTGAAATTTGCGGAGCCAGTCTTTATAATTGGGTTTGGTCAACGGTTGTTTATAGGATATGAGTTAAAAGTCTAGAAGCTGACATTATAATCCTCAGAGAGTAAAGATTCTAGTTAGAATTTTGTACTTGATCCTAATTTGTTCTAGGGTCTTTTAGAACAAATGTACCTCCCACTATTTTCTCGAATTCCTCACACTCCCTGGTAGGAAAACGGAAATCCCTCACGACTAGGTTTCTAGTGGGTACTGCGGTCCCACCGATTTACATGCACCTCACCTAACAGTTATTGGTGCACATAGTTGATGATGTACAACTCTTGTACAATGCTTCTCAAGCATGTTGCAGTGTAACTTGGTCTCTAAGCCATGAAACCTCACCTAACAGTTATTGGTCCCATTTCTTAGTTAAGTCAGACCCACCGTATAACCGTAGGAATAAAGTCATCATTGGGTCCTCACCTAACAGTTATTGGTGCCCAACCCCACCTTTACCCTACAACATCTCATGTCTATAGAGGTCCAGCTCCCCGATGCAACTTGACCACTGTATCCAGCCGAGACAAATCAACATCAGAAAGGCCTTAGCAGCTCTACTACAGTGGAAGACCTATTGACTTAATATTGGTTAATCAGGTCTTAGTGTTTGCAACTTGAGCTCTTCATAAGAGGTAATCGAACGATTGGCCAGGTAAGCAGGTGGGAGGCTCCCCTTACTCAGAGAGTAAGGTCCTAATTAAGTAACCACCTTTCATGCTTTTCTAGACACCAATTAGATCAATTAATCTAATATGACTTGCTCATGTTGGTTCACTCTCGACTTGAATTGAGGAGGTTTTAATTTAGGTCTCAATTGGGTTTGTTACATCACATGTAAACCTATCTACCCTGCTCTCATTTCACATCACATGCAAACGGCACATCACAGGCAGTTATAATCGCCAGCATCAAAATAAAGCTAAACTTTAAATAGGTGATGATCATGGATTCTAATTAGGTCGTATCTACAAGCAACATGCACGTCAATCGATCAATTGGTCTTCAACTCTTGAATTGGTTCCAAGCCTCCTTGATTCGATCCTTGATCAACTCTTGATCCAATCGCCATCAGACCGCTTAGGTCACTTGTTCATCTCATGCCTTGTCTTCAACTTGATCGCTTGACGTCACATCACATCACAGAAATAACAACCAGATGTAAAATAAAAAATAATAATAAATTACATCTCCTTTTAGGAGGCACGCAGGCCTCTCAAAACATTAAATAAGATGCATGCAAGCATCTTGAAAAATTACATGACATTGCAGATCACATCGCAGGTCTTTACATTTAATACCAAAAGGGTTTGAATCCTATGATCATCACCACATGCAGCAATTATAATTTCAGATCATGAAAACTAACTGATTATCTCATGACATAGGTTGCTGATCATGCTAATCATGATTCTAAACTTTGTAATCTCATTAACAATGCAATTAGAATCATCATCTTATCATATAAAAATCAGCATGCAAAAATCAGCACCCTAGAAAAAATCTGCATGCAGAAAATTTTCAGCATGCATAATCTTTCAATTTTCAGATCTAATAAGCCTATTAATAATTAAATCCTTACCTTTAATCTACGAAGCCTAAGCTCTGATACCACCTGTTAGAAAACCCCGATCATGCCGCTGAAATTTAAAAAAATTCAGATGCAGCGGAAAAGAGGCATGCGCGGGATCAACCGTTCATCCGCATGAACGCTTGTTCAAAAATCGTTCGTAGATGGATAAGGATTAAAAATTTTTAAAAACATTTAGGAAGATCAGATCTTCACCTTGTGCGGGTAGATGATCACCGCAAACTGAAGTTCGTGGTTTTAGGATGAAGGTTCGTATGAAGCCGTTCACACGTCCGGCCTCTACGGGTATCCACACGAAGCAGTGATCCGATCAAAACTCTCTTGTCTTCCCGGGGGTGCTAGCCTCCCTTGCAAAGACTTCTTTTGATGGCTGATTTCCTCTCTTTCAATCAACCCTTGATTGTGCTTGAGAGGAGGAAGAAGAAGGAGGATCTTGAAGAAGAACCAAAGCCCTCACTGCAGCCTTTCTTTTCCCTGCGTTGGAAGGAGGAAAGGAGGAAGAGGAAGACGCCATGGACATCTTCTTTTCTTCTCCTTGCTGGCGGCTGAACCAAGGGGGAAGAGAGGGAGGGGGTGTCGGCTGAAGAGAAGGGAAAAGCATCTTAGGACGCCGGCCCTTGCATCCTCTCTTTAAAAACCATCTAGGGCTCCTAACAATTTAGGAGCCCTAGATTAGTTTCCTTGAAATTGAGGCGCCGGCTCCCTTTCTCTTCATGTTGCCCTAACCAAGTGGAGAGGGCTGATGCCCCTCTTACTTGGTTGACCTATTCCTCTTCCAAAGAGGATTAGGTTCCCTTCTCATGGTTTAGTCCTAATCTAATTAGGATTAACCAAATCGGGTTCAATCTATGCTAGTCCTAATCCAATTAGAACTTGAATGAACCATGACTCAATTGAACTCTTCAATCCTAATCCAATTAGGAGTCATGTTGATTAGATTAATAATTAATTAGGACTTAAGGAATCCTAATCCAATTAGGATTTGTTTAATTCTAGTCCTAATCCAATTAGGACTCTAATTTGAATTCGGAGTCCTAATCCGATTAGGACTCTAGGAATCCTACTCCAAGTAGGAATCCAAACTTAATTCAAAACTCCTAATCTAATTAGGATTATAGAATCCTACTCAAGTAGGAATCCCAGTCCTACTCCAAATAGGATTCCCAGTCCAAGTAGGAATCCTAGTCCAAGTAGGATTTCCCGTCCTAATCCAATTAGGACTCTAGGAATCCTACTCCAAGTAGGACTCTTGTTTTTTAAGTCCAATTAATTAATTCCCTTTGTTTCTTCTTCAACTTCTTATCAATCAAATTGATTACTTGTGATTCCTAATCACGATTCAACCATCGGATCGGTCAATACTTCTAGTGTGTGGTGACCCCATAGGTTCTACTCTGACTGGTAGTGAGATACATTGCGATCTCTATCACAATATCATTGAAAACTTCTTTCAATGGGTTGGAAACGATTCCCAACTCAACTCATTAGGGGTTTATCGATCATCAAGATAATCCCCTATGAGTCCCACCATCCACCAGTGACACCTAGCAGCATGTTGTGGCTACCCAGCAGAATAGAATGATGAACCTCTAGGTGCAGTTGTCATGTGATACAGTCCTACTATCGTGGGATCCCTACAGGACGGAGGTCATGGACAACTCGTAAACCCCATCGTCTGTCATATGTGAAGATTTATTCGACTTAAGTTCGAGAGTGGTAAACTCTTTCTCCACTGTGCATACTACCCCGGCCGAGGTCTTACGAACTCAGTCTTATAAATCACATAGGATCTCTCCTTATCTATCAAGGTCGATAGATTCCTTATAGGTGCATACCCTACTCCTACAGTGAACTTACTGCATCCAATCTACACTGCATGGACCCATATGGCTAGAGACCATGTATGTGTGTAGTCAAACTACAATAACCTCACTGTGAGTAGCCGAAGCACCGCAGGTCAAAGGACCAGTCACACTACTGCAACATCAAGCAAGTCACTGACGAGTGGATAGACATCCAAGTGACTTCTTGTATTGGTCACGCTCAGTACCCTTGTTCTTAACAAGCACCTGCACTATTACTTCAGTGTCGCCAAACTGTGGACTCGAGTCTCGTCCATCCATAAGGAAAGTAATCTGTGCACTGATCTCATCGGATCGATCACCGTCCTCATGATGATCCATCCATCAGGAGCATTTAGAAATTAATCACTAATGATACATGGCTCAAATTCTCAACTCTTGAGAATATGTATCATCATCTTATTAATTCCTTGGACGATTCATAGACACAATAATAATATGAATGATAAGAATGCCCATTTATTAATCAATAATAAAAGTCAAGTACCAAATTATGTCCTAGAATTAATAATGTGTCAGCCAGATTGGCTTCTAGGGCATACTTCTAACAATTTAGGCATGCTATCACGAGCTTCTCCCAATCTGACGGGAAAGAATTTCATGAAACCTGGGGAGAAATTTAGATATTTACTTCGGAGAATGCCCGCATCATCAAAATACCCAAATGGCAATTAGTGCAATATTTTTATGACGGGTTGTATGAACGAAACCGTCAGATGGTGTTGATGCTTCTTGTGGGGGGTACTTTCATGCTTAAAAGTGAACATGAGGCATGGCAATTATTTGAAAATCTTAATGAAAATTTCCTCCACCATGCCTCCTCCGCTCGTCAAGCACCCCTGAGTTCTCAAAGAAAAGGGACCATATATGAAGTTAACCAGTCCATAGGTCTATCCGACAAAGTAGATGCACTGGCCCGCAAATTGGACCAGCTAATGTCTAGAGAACAACTTCCAAACTTTTTCAAGCACAAGTGTGTGCTCTCTGATCTAGCCTGTCTCACCCTATTCATGAATGCCCTTCGGCAGCTCAATTCCCTGAATTTGTTCAAGAGCAAGTAAATGCTGCCCAAACGCCAAATCCCGACCCGGTAATGATCCATATTCTACCACTTACAACCCGGGATGGTGCAACCATCCGAATTTCTCTTGGAAGCAGCAGACTCCTAATACTTCCCAATCTTATTCCCAGAATTTTCAAACCCCACAAAATATTAATCCCTACCGTCCTTCGACTCAATTTCAACACACTCCTCCTCCATCCCATAGAAACACAGGCCTTTGAGGAGAAAGTGTTGACCTCCCTTCAAGGTTTGAAAACCATTACACAATTGGTGCACTCTCACACGCAATTTATCGCCAAGCTAGAATCCCAAATGGGGCAACTAGCGAATGCATTGAACAAGCGAGAGGAAGGAAAGCTTCCAAGCCAACCAGTGAGTAATCCTAGGGGACAATACATGGTTCAAAAAAATCAACTAAATACAATTCATCATGAACAAGCCAATGCTTTGACTACCCTAAGGAGTGGACGTACAGTAGACAATAAGATTGGAAGGGTAACAATAAGGAAGGTAAAGAAAGGAGAGGAATGTATCAAATGAAAATCTAAAACCTTTTTCTTCTTCTTCTTCAGCTAGTCCACCTTCTGTCAAAACTCACATCCCAAAAGCTCCATTTCCTAAAAGCTCTTAATTCACCCTCTCCCTTTGGCAAAAAGGAAACTTCACTAGAGGAGATGATGGAGTTTTAAACAAGTCAAAATCAACCTCCCGCTTCTTGATGCTATTAGACAAGTTCCCTCCTATGCCAAATTTCTCAAAGACCTTTGCACCCAAAAGCAAAAATCTAGAACACATGTGCCTAAAAAGGTCTTCCTAACTGAGCAAGTGAGTTCTATTCTCTAACACAACATCCCTCCAAAATTCAAAGATCCTGGTGCTCCCACCATCTCCTGTGTCTTAGGAAATAATTTCATTGATCAAGCACTCTTAGATCTAGGGGCAAGTGTCAACCTTTTACCTTACTCAGTTTATGAGAAACTTGGGTTAGGTGAGTTAAAACCAACCTCGGTATCCCTTCAATTGGCTGATCGATCTGTAAAAATACCACGAGGAACAATTGAAGACGTCCTAGTCAAGGTAGACAAATTCTATTTCCCAGTCAATTTTTATCGTCCTTGATATGGAACCTGTGCCTAATCTTAAGAAACAAATTCTCATGATCCTTGGGCGACCCTTTTTAGCTACAGCCAATGCGAGTATAAATTGTAGAACTGGGGTGATGAATATATCCTTTGGGAATATGAAGGTCAAGTTAAATATATTTCGTGCCTCTGACCAAACCCACGAGGAAAGTTGAGTGCTTCCTAATAGACAAAATGGATAATTTTGTAGAAGAAGCCCTTTCCTATATTTTGGCAGATAACCCTCTGAAAACATGCTTGGCCCATTTTGACTTTAATATAGACAAGGCCATAAAAGCAGTCAACTTCTTATCCGACAATCAGTTTTCCACAAATTTTCTTCCTTGAAGAACTCAGCATGAACCCGGTATGATTTGATAAGGATGCGCTGCGGGCTGAAGACGTTAAACTTAGCGCTTGTTGGGAAGCAACCCAATTTTCGTAGTTCGTTTTTGCATTTTTCTTATTGCATTTTTCAGTGTTTAACAGGATCCCTCATATTACTGATGCAACTACTGTAAAATGCTTCTATCCTCCATATGCATCATATTTTCGTCCAAAATAAAAATAATATTATTAAAAAATAAAAATTAATAATAATATAATATTTTAAAAAATAAAAAATATTAAAAAAAATATTGAGGACAATGTCTGATCTAGGTTGGGGGTATAGGATTCGAATTTTTGAAAGAAATTTTTACATTTTCGTATTTTTAAATAAGTTTATCTCAAAAAAAAAAAAAACTTAATTTCTATGCCTTAGTGCTGAAATAATAAACACACGAAGTATATAAAATTTAAAAAAAGCCCAATGACTAGTCAGGAGTAAGACAATTTGAGTTCTTTTTATTAAAAGTTCTTTTAAGTGAGTTGTAAGATAATTTTTACTTTGGAATTTCACAAACACACATGGCCTGCACTTCTAAGGGTTAGGCTCAACACTATGTGTGTTAAGTCTGGTAGCAACTTTGAGTCCTGATGAATCATACCTATCTAATTTACTATTATCCCATATTTATTTAAAAAAAAGAAAGAAGTGAATTTAGTCAGGTACATCGAAAAGGGCTACCTATCGTTAAAGGTCAGCGGGCTTGTATGAGGAATCCGAGCATAGGTCCGTAGGGAAGTCTTGATGCCCAACACCTTATGCCATCTAGTGTGGGAGTTGTTGACTGAATGCTCGCTACACGGAGAAATCATTACAAGAGTAAAAGTGCATATAACAAATAAAAATAATAATAATAAATAAAAAAAGAAAAAAAAAAGAGAGAAAATAATATTGACCTTGAAAAAGACGATAGTGTGAAAGCCGTCGTTGTAAAAATTCGAGTAAACTGGAATATTACAGATAAAGCCCATGAGGTATTAAAGTAAATATCCACAACTCTCGAAATCCTGCAAGATAGGATGATTTTGAATCAGTAAATAGGTCTTATCTGACCAATTCTTGGAAACTACTAGCTTTAGCAGTATTTTGGAGAATCTAAAGCCTTAGCTTGTGTATGGTCCAGATATCACCGAGCACATAAGTATAAATTAGCCTTACAACTCCCTAAAAGAAACTTAATGACTTCAACTTAAGTTGCATACTGACCTAGGATTTGGGCTAATTTAGTAATTAAAACTTTGTGTGCTTTTAAAATTTTTAGCACTTATGCATTTGAAATTAGACTTTATAAAACAGTAAAATAAATTCTTTAGTAGCGACAGCAGTTTGTAGGTATCTGAGCCGGAAACCCTCACGAGACAAAACTCGTCCACTAGGGCCACCTAGGGGTTTAAAGCCTTATTGCATACGGTAAATGCAATCGCGATTCCTGCGAAAGTGAGTTAGCTTTTATTTTGCTCGAGGACTAGCAAAATGTAGGTTTGGGGGTATGATAAGTGCAAAATAATGCATAAATTAACTTCTTACTCATAGCACTTATTATTATTTTTACGCACATATTTCAAATTTAAACATAAGAAAATGTATTTCCCTACATCATTGCATTTTAATAAATTATTAAAAGTGATTTAAGCTTGATTAATTTTGATCTAATCTAATGTATGCAGGTCAAGTTGAATGTATTTGAGATGATCCCTGAACCCGAATCGCATGCACCTCGTGAATCAGATCCTCTTAGATTTCCGATTTAGCCCAACTCATCTGTTCCTTTCACATCCAATCGAGTTCAGTCTTTTATGTTTTAACCTTCCCTCCCTAAACCCCCCACATTGTACTATTTGAGTCCTTATCACATCCGCAATTAACCATTGAAAGTCTTCCTAAAATTTTACGTGCAAGCCATCCACATGTAAGTCTTACACATCATCTCCCCGTGTCCGAGAATTTTCCACCGCGTCTCAGCCACGTCATGATGTCTTCCATGCATCTTCAGTCATGCAGCCCCTGTTCCTAAACCCATTCGTTCCCAAGCCAATCTAGCCACACTCAGCTTCATTCCTCCCGTAATGCATGCAAAGGGCTCCATCGTCCCGGATCCTCTTCTTCTTCCGCGATAAGTCCCAAGATTTCCTCCCGCATCCGAGTAGCCCGCGATTCATCCTCATTTACACCCAGCCAGCTATTCCGTTCGGAATAGAGCTCCATCGCCAAGCACCCACGTATCTTCTCCATCTCCATCTCCTCTGTACCCCAATCCCTATAGATCGATACCCGTAATCACTATTCTACCAGATACGTGCTATTGCGTGGTCTTTAAAGTTGACTATCAGAGGTATAAATGAAAGAAGTAAAGTACTCATTTAACAGCTTGGGTTGTTCTTCAGCCATCTCGATAGGTGGAGCAGTTCCTATGGTTCTATAGGTACGGATTTTGGCTCGAAGGGCCCTAATAGAACGCTCTATTTCAGAATCAAAAGGTACTAATTCAGAAGATCTGGAACGACACTGATCGGTCAAATAAATCGTTGTGAGTAAGGCATCTCCCCAAAGGAACATAGGTAAATCAGTGAAGCTCATCATGGACCTGACCATATCCAATAGGGTCCGATTCCTCCTCTCTGACACCCCGTTGAGTTGAGGTGTACCCGGAGGTGTCCATTGTGAGACTATGCCGTTTTCTTGAGATAGTCCCGGAATTCCCCACTAAGGTATTCTCCTCCTCGATCTGATCGAAGAGCCTTAAGAGGTTTTCCAGTTTGTTTTTCTACTTCATTCTTGAACTCTTTGAACTTTTCAAAAGATTCAGACTTGTGTCTCATAAGATACACATACCCATACCGTGAATAATCATCGGTAAAGGTAATGAAGTAAGAATAACGTCCCCTGGCTAGCACATCGAATGGGCCACATACATCTGTATGTACTAGGGTAAGTATTTCAGTGGTCCTCTCCCCATGTCCTACAAAGGGCAGTCTAGCCATTTTTCCTTGAAGACAGGACTCGCAAACTGGATATGACTCGGAAGTCAATGAGCCTAAAGCCCATCTTTATCCATTTTGTTCATTCTATCCTCTCCAATATGGCCAAGTCTGAGGTGCCACAAATATTTTGGTTTATCTCATCTCTGGATCTTTTGGATCCTTTGGCACTCACTTCTTGCTCGGTAACATTCACAGATACATCCATATGTAAATGATAGAGACTGTCAATCATAAAACCACGTGCGACTATTTTATTTCTAAATAAATAGAACAGCAGTCTTTGTCAAATGTAAAAACATGACCTTCCTGTGCTAGACATGAAACAGAAATCAAATTTCTGCTAGCAGCAGGTACATAATAGCAGTCTCTAAGTAATAAACTAAATCCAGACGGTAGTCGCAGATGGTAGGTGCCCACAGCCACAGCAGCAACTTTTGCCCCGTTGCCAACCCGAAGGGTTACCGCACCTTCCGCCAGCCTTCTACTTTCCTTTAGACCCTGCATGGTAGTGCACAAATGAGCACTAGAACCAGAATCTATAACCCAACTAGAAGTAGAAGAAACCGTTAGATTAGTTTCAATTATGAGCAAGTCTATACCTTCTGAAGGTGTGTCACCTTTCTTGTTCTTCAGGCTCTCGAGGTATGAAGGACAGTTTCTCTTCCAGTGGCCTCGACATTGCAGTGGAAACATTTTCCTTTGTCGTTAGCCTTTTTCTTTTGAACTTCCTTCTTTGGCTTCTTGTCTTTCTTCTGCTTCTTAGCAGGCTTCTTTTTCTTCCAAGTAGACTTTCTCTTGGAACCAGAAGTCAACTCAGCAGCAAGGACATTGCCCCTTGAACCTTTCAAGGCTCCCTCAGCAGTTACCAACATGTTGATTAGTTCAGTCTTAGTGCATTCAATCTTATTCATGTGGTAGTTTACTATAAACTGACCAAATGAATCAGGAAGTGACTGTAGGATCAAATCCACTTGTAATTCCTTGTGCATGTCCATACCGAGCTTCTCAAGCTCCTCTAGGTCCTTGATCATAGTCAGACCGTGATCATGGACAGACTGCCCTTCGCGCATCTTTGTCTTGAAAGCCTCTTGGACACTTCAAAACGAGCTGTGCGACTCTGCTCACCATACAACTCTTGCAGGTGTGCCAGTATGTCCCTAGCAGTCTTTATATTTTCATGCTGGCATTGGAGTTCATTAGACATGGATGCCATCATATAGCATTTTACTCTAATGTCATCATCCAACCACTTTTTATGCATCACGCTGAACATCAGTAGGACGTGTGGTAGTGTGGGGATATCTGAATCGAGTATGTAGCCTATTTTCTCACAGTCCAAAACAATTTTGAGATTTCTAAGCCAGTCCTTGTAATTGGTTCCGGTCAGTCGGTTGGTCTCAAGAATACGGGTCAAAGGGTTTGAAGCTGACATTGTATCTGCAGAGAGTAAAGATTCTAGTTAGACTTTTGTACTTGATCCTAATCTGTTCTAAGGTCTTTTAGAACAAATGTAACTCCCACTATTTTCTCGAATCCTCACACTCCCCTGGTAGGAAAACGGAAATCCCACACGACTAGGGTTTCTAGTGGGTACTGCGGTCCCACCAATTTACATGCCACCTCACCTAACAGTTATTGGTGACACATAGATGGATGAGTGTACAACTCTTGTACAATGCTTCTCAAGCATGTTGCAGTGCAACTTGGTCTCTAAGCCATGAAGACCTCACCTAACAGTTATTGGTCCCATTTCTTAGTTAAGTCAGACCCACCGTATAACCGTAGGAATAAAGTCGTCATTGGGTCCTCACCTAACAGTTATTGGTGCCCAACCCCACCTTTACCCTACAACATCTCATGTCTATAGAGAGGTCCAGCCCCCCGATGCAACTTGACCACTGTGTCCAGCCGAGACAAATCAACATCAGAAAGGCCTTAGCAGCTCTACTACAGTGGAAGACCTATTGACTTAATATTGGTTAATCAGGTCTTAGTGTTTGCAACTTGAGCCTTCATAAGAGGTAATCGAACAATTGGCCAGGTAAGCAGGTGGGAGGCTCCCCTTACTCAGAGAGTAAGGTCCTAATTAAGTAACCACCTTTCATGCTTTCCTAGACACCAATTAGATCAATTAATCTAATATGACTTGCTCATGTCGGTTCACTCTCGACTTGATTGAGGAGGTTTTATTTTAGGTCTCAATTGGGTTTGCTACATCACATGTAAACCTATCTACCCGACTCTCATTCACATCACATGCAAACGGCACATTGCAGGCAGTTATAATCGCAGCAATAATTAAAGCTAAACTTTAAATAGGTGATGATCATGGATTCTAATTAGGTCGTATTACAAGCACATGCACATCAATCGATCAAGTGGTCTTCAACTCTTGAATTGGTTCCAAGCCTCCTTGATTCGATCCTTGATCAACTCTTGATCCAATCGCCATCAACCGCTTAGACCCTGTTCATCTCATGCCTTGTCTTCAACTTGATCGTTGACGTACATCACATCACAGAAATACAACCAGATGTAAAATAAAAATAAAAATAAATTACATCTCCTTTTAGGAGGCACGCAGGCCTCTCAAAACATCAAATAAGATGCATGCAAGCATCTGAAAAATTACATGACATCGCAGATCACATCGCAGGTCATTACATTTGATACCAAAAGGGTTTGAATCCTATGATCATCACCATATGCAACAATTATAATTTTCAGATCTGAAAACTAACTGATTATATCATGACATAGGTTGCTGATCATGCTAATCATGATTCTAAACTTTGTAATCCATTAACAATGCAATTAGAATCATCTTTTTATCACATAAAAATCAGCATGCAAAAATCAGCACCCCTGAAAAATCTGCATGCAGAAATTTTCAGCATGCATGATCATTCAATTTTCAGATCTAATAAGCCTTTAGATATTAATTCTTACCTTAATCTACGAAGCCTAGGCTCTGATACCACTGTTGGGAACCCGCCCATGCCGCTGATATTTCAAAAAAATCAGATGGCAGCGGAATCGGCATGCGGGATCGACGTTCATCGCATGAACGTTGTTTCAGACCGTTCGTAGTTAGGTAAGAATTAAAACTTTTAAAACTTTAGGAAGATCAGATCTTCACCTTGTGCGGGTAGATGATCACCGCAAACTGAATTCGTGGTTAGGATGAAGGTTCGCTTGAAGCCGTTCAAGTCCGGCCTCTACGGGTATCCACACGAAGCAGGAACCGATCAAAGCTCTCTTGTCTTCCCGGGGTGCTAGCTCCCTTGCAAAGATCTTTTGATGGCTGATCTCCTCTCTTTCAATCAACCTTGATTGTGCTTGAGAGGAGGAGGAAGAAGAAGGATGAAGAAGAAAAAGCTGTGCAGCCTTTCTTTTCCCTTGCGTTGGAAAAGAAGGAGGAAGAGAGGCCGCCAAGCTTTTCTTCTTCCTTGCTTGCGGCTGAACCAAGGAGGAGAGGAGAGGCCACGGCTTGGAGGAAGAGGGTTCACTTAGGGCGCCGGCCCCATCCTCTTTTATAGCCATCTAGGGCTCCTACAATTAGGAGCCCTAGACTTTTTCCAAGAGGGGGCGCCGGCCCCTCTCTTCTCCCACCACATGGAAAGGGAGGGGCTATGCCCCTCCTCTTGGTAAACCCTAATCCACATTAAGTAGGTTTGGATGCCCTAATGTGGTCAAGCCCTAATCCAATTAGGCTTAGCCCAAGGGTGAACCAATTGGATCCAATCTAGGTAAGTCCTAATCCAATTAGAACTTAAATCAATTTTGACTCAATTGAACTCTTCAATCCTAATCCAATTAGGAGTCTTATTGATTCATTAGATTAATAATTAATTGTGACTTAAGAAACCCTAATCCAATTAGGACATATTTAATTTTAGTCCTAATCCAATTAGGACTCTATTTGAATCCGAAGTCCTAATCCAATTAGGATTCTAGGAATCCTACTCCAAGTAGGAATCCAATTTTAATTCAAAATCCTAATCTCATTAGGATTGTAGGAATCCTATTCCAAGTAGGAATCCAGTCCTACTCCAACTAGGATTCCCAGTCCTAATCCAATTAGGACTCTAGGAATCCTACTCGAAGTAGGATTTGTGTTTAAGTCCAATTAATTAATTCCCTTCCTTCTTCAACTTCTTATCAATCGAATTGATTACTTGTGATTCCTAATCATTTCAACCATCGGATCGGTCAATACTTCTAGTGTGTGTGACCCCATAGGTTCTATTCTGACTGGTAGTGAGATATATTGTGATCTCTATCACATATCATTGAAAACTCCTTTCAATGGGTTGGAACGATTCCAACTCAACTCATTAGGGTTTATCGATCATCAGATAATCCCTATGAGTCCCACCATCCACCAGTGACACCTAGCAGCATGTAGTGGCTACCCAGCAGAATAGAATGATGAACCTCTAGGTGCAGTTAACATGTGATACAGTCCTACTATCGTGGATCCCTACAGGACGGAGGTCATGGACAACTCGTCAAACCCCATCGTCTGTCATATGTCAAGATTTATTCGACGAGTTCGATAGTGGAAAACTCTTTCTCCACTGTGCATACTGCCCCGGCCGAGGTCTTACGAACTCAGTCTTATAAATCACATAGGATCTCTCTTATCTATCAAGGTCGATAGATTCCTTATAGGTGCATACCCTACTCCTACAGTGAACTTACTGCAGCCAATCTACACTGCATGGACCCATATGGCTAGAGACCATGTATGTGTGCAGTCAAACTACAATAACCTCACTGTGAGTAGCCGAAGCACCGCAGGTCAAAGGACCAGTCACACTACTGCAACATCAAGCAAGTCACTGACGAGTGGATAGACATCCAAGTGACTTCTTGTCTTGGTCACGCTCAGTACCCTTGTTCTCTAACAAGCACCTGCACTATCACTTCAGTGTCCCTACACTGTGGACTCAAGTCTCGTCCATCCAGAAGGAAAGTGATCTGTGCACTGATCGGATCGATCACCGTCCTCGTGATGATCCATTGATCAGGAGCATTTAGAAATTAATCACCAATGATACATGGCTCAAATTCTCAACTCTTGAGAATATGTATCATCATTATTAATTTCTTGGACGATTCATAGACACATAAATATGAATGAAAAGATGCCTTTTATTTATTCAATAATAAATAGTCAAGTACAAAATTATGTCCCTAGAATAACAATGTGTCAGCCAATTGGCTTCTAGGGCATACATCTAACAGTTTTATCATGAAAAGCCTTAGTCCTTGCTTTATAAATTTTAGCATTTTCATAGGCCTCATTGCGCAACTCTTCAAGTTCACTTAGTTGGAGTTTTCAGTTAGGACCAGCTGTTTCCATGTCTAAGTTAAACTTTTTGATAGCCCAGAAAGCTCTATGTTCAAGTTTTACTGGTAAGTGACAAGCTTTTCCAAAAACTAATTGATCGGTTCTTTCACTTTCGAAAATAAACCACACAATAGCACGTATCCTGTAGGATAGTGATTACGGATGTCGGTCCACAAGGATTGGAGAATAAGTTATTTTTCTTTAAAAATAAATCAAGAAAAAGAATTTGCAAACTTGATTTAACTAAATTAATCTATAAGTACGAACTAGAATTTATCAAAGTAAATGGATCTAGGGTCTGGAGTCCACCACATAGCATTGCATCAGGGACTGTGTTCTTAATTTTTTTTTTATCTTTTGGAGAGGCATGCAAATTGGCTACAAGCCTTTTAAAATAAAAACATAAAGAGTTTTAGGAAGATCCATCTTCGGTATAGCATAAAGTGTCTACCTAAGTATGCTAATCTAGGGTGCAGCACACCTCATCTTCCTAGGTATGGATCATCTTAGACTACTTTAGCAAATATGAATAGTAAATAGCATGCTCAAAGTTTAAATATCATAAAGGAGTTTTTTATTGATAATAAGAATTTAAACAAGCTCCAAAAAAAATTAAAAGAGTAAGACAATAAATGCCCTATTACATTGCTAGGGCTTCATCCAGCCCTAGACTAGATGTTCAGCCGCGCATGGCTTCCGGACGACCTCCCATATTCATGTGAATTCTGCTTCCTCTATTCCCAAAATACCCAAAGTATTCTCTCTCCCCCCCTCCTTTCTCTTTTTTTTTAAATTATTTTTCTTTCTCTTCAAAACAGAGCAAGCTCTGTTTTCTCCCTTCCTCCCCCTCACCGAGCGCCCCTTCCACCCTTTATATAGATCTCTCCCTGGCAATGAATCCAATGGGAACGGACGCATGATCCTTGGGCGGAATGCACGTCAACGGCTGGATCACGGGAGCTGGTCGCGGAAGAGTGATCCATGGAAGATGAATACGGACAGGGGAAGGGGTTGAATGCATATCCCGTCTTGGATGCGTGATCCTTGGCTGGATGCGGGAGGGCTAAATCACAGGCTGCTGGGATTTCCTTCACGGATGTAGGGGATACGCTGGGAGGAGCCGATCACGGCTTGGAGCTAGGAATCCGAAAGAGGAAGAGTCGGAATGCCATTTCTAGGATTCGGCAGCTGGTGGCTGGGCGAACGATGATCGCGGAGGAGATTGGTCTTCCACTTGGTCGCTGGCTGCACGCGTGGAGGATTCCGTGGGTCTCGTGGCTGGAATGGGCTGATCGGAGTGAAAGAGTAGATGCCCTATAAGCCAATCATTTGATGGGTTTCTCTTTGTAATCCTCCAAATTATGTACTTTGACACTCGATATATATCAATAAAGGCATTGTGTTTCATCATTTGCTGCTTATCTGTTTTATTATTGGATGATGAACCCCATAAATTAGGACATTGGTTTTAGGATTATGATGAGATCATACCAGTGAGACCTAAAATCCTAAAATCCTAATTTAGAATATTTCCAGTCAAATTGGTATATTGAGTCGGGGATCAATATTACCGGAAAGACTGGCACATCTTATGTATGCTCGATGTAGAGGGTGATTGATCTCACAATCACTTGTGTGAGACACTAATACAAAGATGTGGGTGCTCATTAGAGGAATGAGTTCACTGAAATGACCAGCCATGAGAACATCTTATGGATTCTTACTTAATTATCAAAAGATGGTTCTCATAGTGGGAGTTGTGCAAGTGATCCTTAGACCTGAGATCACCATGGTACCTTGTGCACTTGAAGCTATGTTTTGGTTTACCCTCATTCACGACATTGCATTATGTACGGGGTATTCTGGATATGGTGGATTTTGTACGAAGGTTGTGAGTAGGTCAACAAGGAATTAGTCACTTCTAGTAAGAGAAGGTAACATCCTACTTACTCTAATCTTATGATGATTCAAGAAGCCTTTGATCAAAGCAAAATGAATATTAGAAAGAGTTTCTAATGTTTCATTGTTTGAATTATTATATAAAAGATTGAGAGAGACATGAATAAGTGATTGAGTTTGATATTGATCCATACTCATGCACTTATTCAGGATGTAGTATGACTGAGGGATTGAATTGCACGGTAACTTGCCACTGAAGGGTATGTTTGGATTTGTCCAATACATTTCTCATCTTTCGGGTAGACATGATACGTTGCTAGACGTCAATCATGTCTTATGGGTTGATCGGATCAAAGAGTTTGATTGGATCAAAGCATCAGAAAGGTTCTGATTGCTAAGTCAGGTTTAGCACTAAATTGAACCTAAATTGGATTAGAGGTATTCTAATCATGTTAGGTCAACTTGCACCTGCACCTACTGCTGGCTAAGATAAGGAACCCAATGGGTCACACACAAGGGAATTGATCAAGGGTCTAATTGGATTAGATCATGTTTGCAAGATGAACATGCTAGCACGTGTTGCAAACCCTAGCTCCTGATTCAAATTAAATTCGAATCTGATTCTTAGATTAGGTTGATCTAATATGATTAGATCATGACCTAATATGGGTTAGCCAAGAGTTGGAACCCATTTGGCTTTAATTAGACTTGATTTGATTAGGTTTAATGTTTTCTTTAAGTTGGTTAAACCCAATTGGATTGGGTTTGATAGGGCCTTCACTTCTGGACCATTGGATCGCTCCCTGGATGAAGGATCTGGTCCACTGGTTGGCGCCTTCATCTGGACCATTGGATGGATTCCTGGATGAAGGATCTGGACCATTGTTCAGTGCCTGAATCTGGACCACTGGATGGCTCTCTGGATGAAAGATCTGGACCGTTGCTCAACGCCTGAATCTGGACCATCGGTGATGGCATCTTGCTTCTGGACCATTGGATGGCACCCTGGATGATGATGCCTTGATCTGGGCCATTAGATGGTGCCTAGATCTGGACCATTGGCTTTGATTCACTGCATTTGGGCCCTTGGATCATCAGGATTTAAGAGGGAGACATGAGAAAGAAGTTGATACACCCTTCTCCTTAGCACCCCATCATGATGGGATGCCTCTCTTGGCACATGCCTCACCATGATGAGGTGTGTGGATGGGATGCATCCCTTTATGATGCATCCCTCCATCTCTTATAAATAAGGAGGTGCCTTGGGGTTCTAAAGATCATCAAAGAAAAAGTCTCTCCTTCTCTCTCCCTTATCCCTTCTTTCTTACAAGCCTCTCTCTTTTGTCCTAACCCAAGACAAGAGGGTCTTCTTTAGGACAAAAAGGCTAGTAAATGTTTTAGAGGTAGAAAGGAAGAAGGAAGTGAAGGAAAATCAGCCAATTAAATTTTTTGGAAGGATTGAACAATTAGAATCAAGATTTTTGGTGGAGCTAGAGTCTTGAACCCATTCCTGTGTGGATCAACATCGGAGGGTGAACATTTGGGCACCTTAGGACATCTTCAGACATATTGGATATAACGTGATAGGTATTCTTCTATACCAAGATTATATTGGCTACATTATGTGGTTATACTATTAAGATGATCTTGGCTTATTAGGGTTTCATATAATGGGTTTTATAAGAAAATTTTATAATCCCGTATCTTCCGCTGCGCCCTAGGGCACTGGAAAACCCAACAGTGGTATCAGAGCCACCCTTAATCCTTTTAACCAAATGATAATACATGCTATTATCTTGATGCTATGAGATAGCTAGGTTGTTGTATGCATGATTAGTTTATGCCATGAGATAGTGTTATATTCATGTTGTAGCATAATATAATTGCTAGTGCTAAATTATAGAATGTGCAATGAGACCAATATAGTAGTATGAAAACTTTGGGCTGACCCATTCTGGAACAATCGACTCAGTTGGTGTCTAGGAAGGAAGCCACAGGTGGTTACTTAATTAGGACCTCACTCTCTGAGTGAGGGGTGCCTCCCACCTGCTTTTCTGGCCAATTATTTGATTGTCCTTTATGGTTGAGCTTAATGTTAGTAAGATACTACTATTTGAAAGCCCTCACTGAATTCATAATTAAGTCGCAGTGTTAATTGCTTTAAGCTGAGCCATTCTGAATCAATTGACTAAGTTAGTGTCTAGGAAAGAGGCTACAAGTGGTTATTTAATTAGGACCTTACTAAGTAAGGAGAGCCTCCCATCTGCTTACCTGGCCAACTATTTGATTGACCTCCATGGAAAAACTAATTGCTAATATAACACTATAAAGGTCCTTCCTTCATGCTTAGATATTATTATGTCAATATCTACGCTAGCTTGTTGTGATTCCCACAAGGCTAGTATTAAGGATTGATATTGTAATATCTTGGTGCATATGATGCATATGGCATATTTTAATATGTTGCCTTGTTGTGATTCCCACAAGGGCAACATTATTCAAATATGACGGTATAAAAATGAAGGGTTTGACTTA
This sequence comes from Phoenix dactylifera, assembly GCF_009389715.1. Classification (NCBI taxonomy): domain Eukaryota; kingdom Viridiplantae; phylum Streptophyta; class Magnoliopsida; order Arecales; family Arecaceae; genus Phoenix; species Phoenix dactylifera. The sequence goes on from NW_024069801.1 coordinate 24,014, forward strand.
ACTAGACACAATAGTTTGTTGTGATTCCCACAAGACTATATGTGTGCTAGAGGACAGAATAAAGTTGGAAATTGCATGGGATACAATTGGAAAGAGTTTCCTACCTTTGAACTTATAAGGGCTTGTTGTGATTTCCACAAGGTCTTTTATAAGAAATTTGGATCTCAACCTCACTAAGAAAATTAGTATTTTCTCGTTCATCATACTTGAGGGTTATGATATTCGATAAAAATAGTGGGAGTAACAATTAGATAAAAGTCCTTGTCTGATTGAATACATGTCATCATGATTGGTCTGCTTATATTAGTCTTCTTTGTAATTATAGATTAATTCTGCAAAAATAGCATCTTCACTCTCACTTAGAGCTATCTTAGATACAAACAAATTGACTGGTCCCAACTATGTGGACTGGTTGAGGAATTTAAAGATTGTTCTCACACAAGAAAAAATTTCCTACATTCTTGAAACCCCTGACCTAGGGTCAGCAGGGGAAGATGCAACTGAGGAGGAATTGGCCACATATCGTATGTGGAAAAATGACAGTTTGACTGTCAAATGTATCATGCTTGCTTCTATGAATAATGAATTGCAGAGGCAGCATGATAGCATAGATGCTCACTCCATACTCCTTAACTTGAAGGAGTTATATGGTGAGCAGAGCAGAACTGCTAGATATGAGATATCTAAGCAGTTGTTCCGTGCTAGAATGATCGAGGGATCGTCTGTGCAAGACCACTGTTTAAAGGTTATAGACTTGATCACTCGATTGAGTCAACTTGGCTTTGCTATGGACAGGGAGCTCAGTCAGGATTTGATCCTGCAATCACTACCCGACTCATTCTCGCAGTTTGTTGTGAAATATCACATGAACAAACTGAATTCCTCCCTGTCTGAGATTCTAAATATGTTGAAAACAGCAGAGTCTCACATCAAGAAGGACAAGGGTCCGATCCTTCTTGTTGGTGAGAGCTCAAAGAAGAAGTCGGGCAACAAGGGTTCAAAGAAAAACTAAATCCTAAGAGTCGCATCAAAAAGAAGAAGGGAAAGAAAATCTCTGGACCCGATACCTGTTTCCACTGCGGCAAGACGGGGCATTGGAAAAGGAACTGCAAGAGCTTTCTTGCAAGTGTGAAGCCTGATGCAAGTGTTGCATCAAAAGGTTGTTAGATGTATGCCCTAGAAGCCAATCTGGCTGACACATTGTTAATTCTAGGGACATAATTTTGTACTTAACTATTTATTATTGAATAAATAAAAGGCATCTTTTCATTCATATTATTTATGTGTCTATGAATCGTCCAAGAAATTAATAAGATGATGATGCATATTCTCAAGAGTTGAGAATTTGAGCCATGTATCATTGGTGATTGATTTCTAAATGCTCCTGATCAATGGATCATCACGAGGACGGTGATCGATCCGATTAGTGCACAGATCACTTTCCTTCTGGATGGACGAGATTTGAGTCCACAGTGTAGGGACACTGAAGTGATAGTGCAGGTGCTTGTTAGAGAACAAGGGTACTGAGCGTGACCAAGACAAGAAGTCACTTGGATGTCTATCCACTCGTCAGTGACTTGCTTGATGTTGCAGTAGTATGACTGGTCCTTTGACCTGCGGTGCTTCAGCTACTCACAGTGAGGTTATTGTAGTTTGACTACACGTATACATGGTCTCTAGTCATATGGGTCCTTGTAGTGTAGATTGGCTGCAGTAAGTTCACTGTAGGAGTAGGGTATGCACTTACATGGAATCTATCGACCTTGATAGAAGAGGAGTGATCCTATGTGATTTATTAGACTGAGTTCTAAGACCTTGGCCAGGGCAGTAATATAAAGTGGAGAAAGAGTTTTCCACTAACGAACTCGAGTCGAATAAATCTTGACATATGACAGACGAAGGGGTTTGACGAGTTATCCATGACCTCCGTCCTGTAGGGATCCACGATAGTAGGACTGTATCACACGATAACTGCACCTAGAGGTTCATCATTCTATTCTACTGGGTAGCCACTACATGCTGCTAGGTGTCACTGGTGGATGGTGGGACTCACAGGGATTATCTCGATGATCGATAAACCCTAAAGAGTAGAGTTGGAATCGTTCCAATCCATTGAAAGGAGTTTTCAATGATATTGTGATAGAGATCATAATATATCTCACTACCAGTCAGAGTAGAACCTATGGGGTCACACACTAGAAGTATTGACCGATCCGATGGTTGAATCGTGATTAGGAATCACTAGTAATCAATTCGATTGATATTCAGTTGAAGAAGGAACAAAGGAAATTAATTAATTGGACTTAAACACAAATCCTACTTTGAGTAGGATTTCTAGAGTCCTAATTGGATTAGGACTGGAAATCCTAGTTGGAGTAGGACTGGGATTCCTATTTGGACTAGGATTCCTACTTGGACTGGAAATTCTAATTGGAGTAGGACAGGGATTCCTACTTAGAGTAGGATTCCTACAATCCTAATTAGATTAGGAGTTTTGAATTAAAATTGGATTCCTACTTGGAGTAGGATTCCTAGAGTCCTAATCGGATTAGGACTTCGGATTCAAATTAGAGTCATAATTGGATTAGGACTAAAATTAAATAAGTCCTAATTGGATTAGGGTTTCTTAAGTTCTAATTAATTATTAATCTCATGAATCAACATGACTCCTAATTGGGTTAGGATTGAAGAGTTCAATTGAGTCATGGTTTATTCAAGTTCTAATTGGATTAGACTAGCAAAGATTGAACCCGATTGATTCATGTTTTGGTTAAACCCTAATTGGATTAGGGCTAAACCAGATAGGGGCCTCCTAATCCTCCTTAGAGGAGGATTAGGGCATCATAAGAAGGAGGGGATCGGAGGGGAGGATTAGGCATCATAAGAAGGAGGGGATCACGCCCCTCCTCCTCATCTTCTTGGTGCGGCAAGAAGGAGGGCCGGCGCCCTCATGATTAGGCATCAAGGGCTCCTAATTTGTAGGAGCCCTAGATCCCTTTAAAAGGAGGTGAAGGGAGGCGCCCTAGGGTATTGGAATCCCTCTCCTCTCCAGCCGTGGCCTCCTCTTTTCCTTTGGTTTTCAGCCGCCATCAGCAAGGGAAGTGTTGCCCAGAGATGGTCACCCAAGAGGGGGTGAATTGGGTGTTTTTAAAATTTTTGTCTAATTAAACAATACACACAAGTGCAGGTGCAAGAATAAAGTTAAAGCGGTAAGCACAATCAATCGCAAACACAGAGGTTTATAGTGGTTCGGAGCTTCCACTGCTCCTACATCCACTCCCCAAACACCTTTGGGAATTTTTCACTATAATCGGCGATTACAGTCCGGTAGTTTTTTGAGTGAACTACCCAACTCGTTGTTTAACCCGGGCTAACAACAAACCCTACAATCCTCCAATTTAAACTAGGCTTGGGACGCCTAACCCTTGTTCCAAGTCCCTTGACTGGAACAAGCACAATGTTTAAGAGTTTTACAAGAATTTAAAAGCTTCTATGAAAGCAAATAAATCAATAAAGAACAACAAAACCGGAAGAATCCTCTTTGCCGTTGAAAGCTTGGATGATGGTGGTTCTTCCGATGTGGATCACGTCGGCTTGAATGCGAGCTTTGATTGCCGAGTGGGAGTGAGTAGATGAGCACGAAATCAGATGAAGAAGGCTTGAATGCACTTGATTCTCCTCTTGAAAGCACCAACTCCCTTGAGACTCTCTCTCTTTCTTCTCTCTTGAATGCTTTAGTGTTAGGTCGGTGAGAAGTGTTTTTCATGCACTTAAAAACTCCTTTTTATACTTCTGCAAGCAATAGATCCGTTAGAAACAAAATAGAGCCGTTAGGATTTCAAACAAAACCTGCAAAAATGTTCAGTCGCGTCCCAGGCATTCCGGAGACGTCTCCGCTTGAACGAGAGACGTCTCGGCTGTATAAAAAATCTTTCGACAATGTCGGAGTCGACTCGGTACTTTCTGGGGACGACTCCGAAGAAGAACAACCCGATTTCTTGTTTTCTATTTTTCTGAGAGAGCCGGCTCGCATGCCTCGGGGGGACGTCTCGGGATTTGTGCTTTATGCGTGGGGACGACTCCGCGACGTCGGAGACGGCTCCGACGTTTTCTCAACGAAAAACGGGTCCTCTGGAATCCCTGAGAGAGTCGGCTCCGCGTCCTTCGGAGACGACTCGCGCGCATCCCTTGAAAACGGCCTTTCTGCCGTCTCTGAGAGAGTCGACTCTGGAAAGCCGGGAGTCGACTCCGACCCTGCGAGACGCCTCGGCAGGTGCTGGGAACGTCTCCAGACGTCCCAGCTTCTTCTCTGCGTGCCAGAGACGTCTCTGGAACAAGCCGGAGACGTCTCGGCTGCCCCTGATCCGTTTTCTTCATCTCAAAAATCTTCAATAAATCCACCGAAAAATACGGGAACATGCCTTGACAATACTTAACAATATTCTTAGTTAAACACCTGAAATGCTCAAGTAAATTGTCAATATAAAGGGAATTATACTCTAGTGTTTTGTATTCATCAAAATCCATTTAAAAGATCAACAATCTCCCCCTTTTGATGATGACAAAACACTGAGTATATGCATATGCCAAAAGTAGTCTAATAGCCTCTAACCAGCAACAAGAGCGAAGGTTTCATCAAAATCTATGCCTTCTTCCTGATTGTAGCATT
>NW_024069802.1:0-28739 GCF_009389715.1 Phoenix dactylifera
ATGCTTTTCTTCTTTTTCTTGCACAGGAAGTTGGACTTTGTTGTCCACTTGCTTGCCAGACCGTAAAGTGGTAATTGCCTGGACTTCATGGGTAGGGTTTCCATTAGAATCAATCTGAAACTGGCCTCTCGGTCCTTGATTCTGTTGCCTACTAGGGTTAGGCACTGGTTGACTAGGTAGTTCACCTTTCTTTCTATCCCCTAGAGAGTTTGCTATTTGGCTTAGACTAACCTCAAGTTTTGCAATTGCTTGCGCATGGAATTGGTTAGTCTGGGCTTGGGCTGTATTGGTCTGTTGTTGTTGCTTGATAAAATCTTGTTGTTGTTTCATCATATTAGCCATCATGGTTTCTAATGGTGAAGATTGCTGTGGGATAGGAGCATTATAGGGAGGTACAGATGGAACGAAAGATTGGTTCATTTGTGGTGGCCCTATCCTGGAAAAGTTGTTCTGAAAACCTGGTGGACCACCTTGATGCTGAATAGGTTCGTTCTGCTTATATGAGAAATTTGGGTCGAACCTATTATCAGGGTGGTAAACTGGGCTGAACGAATTGGGAGTGGGCTTCTTGAAGGCACTATACGAATTTAGAGCATTTGCTTGCTCGGGCCTTTATGTTGGGTAAACTAGGACAACACTCCACTAGATGCTCAGAACTGTTACACAAGATATATAAACTATTTGACTCGTGATCCACTTTCATGATTGGATTTAACTCTTTATATGAACTCGAGCTAGTGGAAACAGTGAAAGCATCAAACTTTTTGCTTAAGTTGTTCATTCCAGTCACCAGATTGGACATGACATTTTTGAGATCTGGGTCTGCTTTCATTTCATAATTACCTGGTTTTTTAGACCCGAACTCATCTCTATTTACTTCCTCACCATAGCTACTCCAATTTTGGGCGTTTTCAGCTAAGTCAACAAGAAATTCATAGGCTTGATCTAGGGTTTGGTTCATGAACCTACCCTTGTGCATGGACTCAATCATGTTTCTATGTGCCGGAGGTAGTCCTTTATAAAAGAAGTGGACCAGATCAGCCTTGTCAAGCCCATGGTGCGGGCACTTGACTAACAGATCATGGAATCTTTCCCAAAGTTGAAAAAATTTCTCCTCAGATTTTCCTCTAAAAGTTCTAATGGCATCATTAATTTTTTTCAGTTTTTACCATGGGATAGAACTTAGCCATGAACTTCCTAGACAACTGTTCCCATGATGTGATGGAATTTGAAGCAAGGGAATACAGCCATGCAGCAGCACGATCTTCTAAAGTCATGGGAAACAATCTTAATTTAATACCCTCTTCATCTAAGTTTTGATTTCTAAATGTTTGACAGATTGTCAAAAACTTGTTTAGATGAATATAGGGTTGTTCACTCTCGAACCCATGAAACTTGGGTAACATGTTTATTGTTGCAGCCCGAATTTCAAATTGGGCTGCATTATTTATTGGCAATACTATACATGTAGGCGGACTAGCGGATGCAGGAGCGAATAATTCATTCAGGGTTCTAATATGTTCACCCATTGTAGAGATCGACGGTTGGTTTACAGTTCGCAGGTTATGATGAAAAGTTCTGTCAATCTCAGGATCAAATGGGGTTAACTTATCCCTTAATGACCTTCTACCATGCATACATTTTCCACAACTTAATTAGACTCAAAATTATTTACTTTTTTTTTTTTAAACGAAATCCTAAAAGATAAGAAGAAGGGCTAGACCAAGATGACCACAATCAACACCACACAATAATTTGACCCTATTAATTTTAGAGCTAAGTGAGGTTTAGTAGCTTCTTAAATCTAGTTGCATAGAGACTTATCAGGTTAAAAAAGTTTCTGAAATTCTCTCTAGATTAGACAGCTCCTAATCTTCCTTTCAGATTAAGCTTGAGCTTACCAGTTAAGTGATCCAGTAACCAGTGACCAGGAAAGTCCCGGGGTGTGCAGTGGTGCCAGAAGGGATACACCGATACCACAATACCCGTAACAGTTCTCACTGTTGTAAAACTTTCCTAGACATCACCAATTACTAAATCCTCACTGGAGTGGCTTTCAGCCGCTTCTTTCCAAGAGCCTAATTGAGCTCGAAAACCCTAAGGCCGACGTCTAATTTGATTTTAATTTAATTTGGCTTAGGATAAGTATGCAAGGTGGTGATTTTTGGGCTAAGGACAGGTAATGACTTCCCGACCTTATCTTTTTAATGGGTTTTTGCCCTTAATTACTTTATGCAAATGCTTAATACTAAATGCAGCAAATAATCAATATTTTGTTTTTAAAGTTTATGCAATGTCATTAGGTTGTACTGATTAAATGAGCAAGCAATTTTTTTTTTATTTTTCTTAATTTTTAATTTTTATTTAAAATTTTTTTTTAGCAATAACTTGAATGTAAACTAAACACAATCCTTATGCGTCAGTCAATCTCCGAATGCCCGTTGAATAAGCTCTGGAGATTACTCCGTGAGGAGCCCCAATAGAGGTATGATCACCTCGGGGGATTGCACCTTATCAATTACTAACAAAAATAATGTAGATTTTTTATTTTATTTTATTTTTATTTCTATTTTTTTAAAATTTAAATTTCAAATTTCGAATTTCAGAATTCAAATTTTGAATTTAACTTTTTGAATTTTTGAATTTTTGAATTTTGAAATATATTTTTTTTTTCAAATTTTTTTTTTGAATTTTTTTTCGAATTTCAAATTTCAGAATTTAATAACTATGAAATTATTAACTGAAAATAATCAAAATAATAAAAATAAAAACTTACTACCGGAGTGCGTTCACTCCGGGCATCCAAAATCCAATTTGATCTTCGTGATCGTTCTTGCTTCTCGATTTGCCTCCCCGGCAACGGCGCCAAAATTCTGTTCGTCCGATTCCTGTCTAACTAAAAATATGCTAGACAGATCGTTGTTAGAACCGACGAACAAAAGTTAATTTAAATTTTACTCTTACCTGTTCTACTCGAAGAATAGTGGTTGTAAGAGGTCGATCCACAGGGAGGCGATTGAAGTTGCATAAAAATTAGAACATTCACTCGGATTCAAAATCGATTTTTGAATAACAAAAGAAAAACATTACGTCGGGGATGTTGATGGATTCTCTAGTCTACCGGAGAATGATTTTTAATTGAAATTAACTAGAAGACATGTACTTAGATTCAAAAAACATTTTTAATGAAAAATAAAGCTGGCATAAAATTAAAATGGATGAAACTAAGAGGATTGAAGCAAACATAAATTTCATAAAAGAAGATTTAATGTATTGCATAAAAGAAATTAAAATTTCAGCAGAAATAAAATCTTAAAAGTAAAACACTCCACCAAAATAAAATTCTCTAAAGTTAAAAAAATTAAAACATTGCTCTCAATTAAACTAAAGAAATAGGAACACATAATACCCAAAATCACTAATACAAAACATAACTTCTAAAAAATAAACAACAAAAACAATAAAAAAAAAAACTAAGGAAGCGTGATGCTCTGTTTTCAAATCTGAAAACAGAGCATTCTCTTCCCCTCTTTCTTCTCTCACAAACAAAAGGTTCCGTTCCCCTGTTTCTTCTTCTTCCTTGGATCAACCGAAGCAACGGAGCACCTTCTTCTTCCTTGGACCAGCCCCAACCGAGCACACCCCTCTTCTCTTCCTCCTTCTCCTCTTATAGCCGCAGACGGATGCCTGATGCTGAAGGGAGATGGCAGACGCGGTGAGGACGCGGGGAGGAGTCGATCTTGGCGTGATCCGGGCGCTGTGAGGAGCTGGATGCGGTGATCACGGGCGGAAGCTTCGTGGACGGCTGCTGGGAGGAGCTGGATGCGGTGAGATGGACGGCTGCGAGGCGGAGGAGGAGCGATCTTGGCTGGGGCTTCCTTCTTCGGATGCTGGGATCTTCCGTGATTGCTGGGAGGAGCTGATCACGGTTTGGGGACGTGGACTTCCTTCTTCAGCCACGCGATGCCGCTGGGAGGATGGGCTGGCTACGGAATCGTTGCTGATTTCCGTGGGATCGCAGGAGGGTGCCGTGGGATGCTTGAAGATGGCGGCCTGATGCGGAAGGAAGGATCACGGGCTCGCTGGGAATCCGGCTTAGATCACGGGAGAGGCTGATCTGGATGCTTTGTGCTGTGATTCCGCTGAGGACGGACGGCTGGCTGTGAACGCGTTGATGGCGTGGAGGATTTGGAGACGCCTTGCAGCTGGGCTGGCATGCTGGAAGGTTGCTTCTGGGCTGATTGCGAGAAGAACGGGATCACGGGATGAGATGGATCCGTGGGTGCAGAGGCGTGTCACGGATGCGGTGGATCTTGAACGCGGAAGGAGGGAGGAGCCGGGAGCTTTGTGATGCGTGCGGACGGCTGGGAGGATATGGGAGACATCAAGTTCCATCCGATTAGTCATATAGTATGATATGAAATTTTGCTTGTAGACGGATGGGTCATCTATTCTGGCTGGAGGTCAAGTGCAATTCTTTCAAGTCATGGGTCACCCAGCACCTTATGGCAAATTTAGATTTGCCCGGAATTATTTTCCAAAGGCTCAAAAGAAATGGATCCGATTCGGACCCGAACCCGACTCGGACCCGATTTGAAGTCAAATTTGTAGTCAATGTGCATTTTATCTATAATTTATACTAATCTATGTTAAATCCAAATATAATATTAATCTAGTGAATTTATTATTATCGGTTAACAATAACACTAATTTTAGTAACATGTAGGTCGCACTTTTGTGCTCTCATCAGTGAGCACGAAATCAGATGAAGAAGGCTTGAATGCACTTGATTTCTCCTCTTGAAAGCACCAACTCCCTTGAGACTCTCTCTCTTTCTTCTCTCTTGAATGCTTTAGTGTTAGGTTGGTAAGAAGTCTTTTTCATGCACCTAAAAACTCCTTTTTATACTTCTGCAAGCAATAGATCCGTTAGAAACAAAAATAGAGCCGTTAGGATTTCAAACAATGTTGCCCAAGGTGACAACCCAAGAGGGGGGGTGAATTGGGTTTTCTAAAAATTATGTTCCCTAATTTTTACTTTGAATAGACTGCAGCAGAATAATAGGATGTTATTTACTTAAGCTCTAGGCAATTACAAGTAATGCAGTGGAAGATTAAGCTAGAGCAATTAGACTATGGCTTTAGGGTGCAATTGATCTAAAATTAACTTATAGTTGTATGATCAATCTTAATCTATGTGTATGGTAAGAATGGAGTGGAAGCTAAGCAAATCACTTATAACTCTATAGAAAACAAAGCTAGAGATATTACACAATCAAGCATGAATGGAAGGCATGAAATACAAGAGATAAGGCATCACAAACACAAAGATGTATAGTGGTTCGGTGCACCCCAGCACCTACATCCACTCCCCAAGACCTCTTGGGAATTTCACTATAATCCCTTAGATTACAGTCGGTTGTTTTACAAGCTCACAACCCAACTTGTTGTTTTGCGAGATCACAACGAACTCGGTCGGTTTTCACAGGCTCACCGACTAGAACCAACCGATTGTTTTCACGGGCTCACAATCCAACCCAGTTGGTTTTCCCAAAGGCTCACCAACCACAACCTTACAATGATTGTTTTCCGGGTTCACAATCAACTCAGTTGGTTTTCCCCAAAGGCTCACCAACCACAACCTTACAACGTTGGTTTTTCCCTTTGGCTCACCAACAAACCTTATCCCCTTGATTCAATCCCTTGATTGAATCAAGTTACAAGATATTAGAACAAGAGTTTAAATCAAATACAAGCTTCTCAAATAAGCAAATATAGCAAATGTAAATAAGTAAAGAAAAGAGAAGAAGCCCTCAAACTAATTTGTAGATGGAGGAACTCGGCTTCTTCTTCACTTGCCCCTCTTCTGATTTTGCACGAAGTAGAGGATCTCCGAGGCAGCACACGGATGGAGAGGAAGCTTTGGGATTCACTTGGATGCTCTTCTTCTCTCTATTTTACTTTGAATGGCCCTTTTGTGCTTATGGGGAGATTTTCCTTGTAATCTCTTTCAAATATCTTCCCTAAATGTTTTCTCCCACTTCCATACTTTCTCCCCTAGCTCTCCTCTTGTTTTTATAGCTTTAGATGGCGTGGAAACAAGAATCTAGCCGTTAGAGACAAAAATAGAGCCGTTGGACACAGTCTGCACTTCCTGACAATATTACCGTTGGGATCGGAGTCGACTCGCGCGATCAGGAGTCGACTCGCCTGTTGCAGGAGTCGACTCGTGCTTTACTGGAGACGACTCGGCCACTGTTCCAAATTTGAATTATTGTGCATCCTCGACTGGGAGTCGACTCGTCTTAACCCGGAGTCGACTCGCCAATATCTGGAGCTGACTTGGCATCTTCGGAGTCGGCTCATCCCATGAATTCAGAGGACATACTTTCTGATTTTCTTCCTCGAGTCGACTCGGATTCTCTTGGAGTCGACTCGTCTCTCAGAGCCCGAAAACTGATCCTCTGCATTTTTGGCTTGTCTGGTCTTGGAGTCGACTCAAACTGTTCCGGAGTCGACTCGGCTCTCAGTTTCCGAAACACAGCCTTCTGCCATTTTGGTGTAGCGCTGCCTTGGAGTCGACTCGAGTTGTCTGGGAGTCGACTCGGATCTCAGAGTCCGAAAACTGCTCTCTGACTTTTTCCTTGTGTTCCACTGAGAGTCGACTCTCGCTTTCTTTGGAGTCGACCAGCCAACCATCGGAGTCGACTCGCGTTCCACAGGAGTCGACTCGAATCTCAGGGTCGAAAATCGCTCTCTGACTTTTCTGCCTGTTTCACCCTGGAGTCGACTCGTTCTACTCTGGAGTTGACTCGACAAGCATCGGAGTCGACTCGAATTCCTCAGGAGTCGACTCGAAGACTATTCTTTTGAATTTTCCTTTGAATTTGCTCCTCCAAATTGAATCCTTTGAACTTGAAACTTGGGCCAATAATTTGTAACTTTCTTCCAACTTTTCTTGAGAGCTTTGGAGGCCTTCTTGTGTTCTTCCAACTTGCTATGTTCCTTACAAAATAAATATCTTTCTCCTTGCAACACAAACATTAGTATTTATACTTCGAGGTTTTGTGATCATCAAAATCAATCTTTAAATCAATCTTTGGGTCATCAGTCTCCCCCTTTTTGATGATGACAAAACTTGGAGTATATGCAATATAAAATATATTGTGTTCTAGAAGTAATACATAGCTAAGTTGCATGAAGTAGAAAACATATATATTTAAAAACATACTTCATGATAATGCTTTAGATTTAATCAGCTTAACACAATCAACATATTTCAATTTAAGCTGAGTTGGTGTTCAATGCAAAACACAAAGCATTATGAGCATATACTTAGATATTTCTCTCCCTTTTTGACAACATCAAAAAGATAGTGAAACATGAAGCACAAAGATAAGAATACTCAAATATTTCTTTTCCTTATTGTACTCTGATTTGCATGTCAAATTATTGCAAGGATATGAATCATAAAACTCAAGGCAATAATATTAGAATCAGATTAATGAGCATAGATCAGAGCCAATTAAGATAATTTCAGAGCAGAACACATCGAATATGATTTCAAGAAGTTTTCTAATTTGATACCACAGATAGTTTTCTAATCAAGTGTAGGTGGAATCTTTCTTAGGTTAATACAAGAAGTACCACAAATGATATTCAAGGAAACACATGAGTGGAAATCTAACCTCTCTTTAATAAGTATGAAAGCTTGTTCATTTAAGACCTTTTGCCCAATCTATTAAGTATTTTATCAACATGAGAGCAATTTAATTGATTTTCAGAGTAAAAGATCAAAACTTATATATTTGAAAGACATATCATCATGTTGGATCATTAATTCTTAATGACTTCAAGGTTCTTTTATGATAATAAGAGCATTGGGGCACAAATACCAAAATATGAATTTATGCAATTTATGATTCATCTCAGAGCTCTTTTAAAGACTTTCTTTTGTTCTTTTAGAAAATAAGCACAATTTGATACATAAAAAATATGAATTGGCACACAATTTAAGTTCTAAAGAGCAAGCCAATTTGGACTCATTAGTGAATTTCAAAATAGATTTTCTAAGAGATACTCAAAAAAAAAATTCAACACGTTATTCTCCCCCTTTTTCATTAAGTTAGAGGCTCTTAAGATCAACTGTTTGACTTGCAATTTGGTTCATGATGTATGCATAAGAAATATTAACCAAATAACAATCCTCAAGGTGTATCATAAAGATTTTTGCGATTAAGTTCCATAATACCTCTCCTTCTGAAATTTTCTTTCTCCCCCTCAATTGATTATTCCATTTAACAGTTTAGAGTTTGAAGATAATGTTCAATAAAATTGTCAATCTCAAAAATATGTTTTCCATAAGTTTCAGCTTATTTTCATAAGACTCAAGGTATGAGATAAGACAACCTTTATAGAACTCTTCTCAAGGCATAAACTTATAATTAAAGCAAGTATTGCATTATAAAGAGGTTCATCAAAATCAATCCATAAAAATCAAGGTATGCTTCAAATTGAGGTAACTTTAGGATAAGATATCTAAAGCTCCCCCTCAAAAGATGCATACTTCTTTAATCATTCTTTTCTTTTGTTGAATTTCAGATTTTAATGTTAAACGTGAATAAACCTGAAACTTTATGATATCAAGAATGTAGAGTGATCTAGAATTATTCAAAATTTATAGTAATCACTCTTTCTAATCCTTTAAGAACAAGTTATGCTTTCTCCTAATCTTAGAGAAAAATGTATAGAAATATTAATCAGAAAATGATTCATTTGAAGCTCAATTTCTTTCAAAAGCATTCATATTTTCTTTCTTTTAGAATCATTTGAGTGAGCTGAAATATTTCTAGCTTTAAAATCATTCACTCTATATATATTCTGATGGAAGTCTTTAAGAATATAGGAGAGAAAACATATAGATGATCATTGAGGTATATATATTTATAGATATCTATTTCTTAATCATAGTTTTTCAGCAATGTATACATGAAACACAATAAATCTTTTTAATATCAAAATAAAATCATATATTTAGAAATTTTTGTTTGCAATCAAGATCATCGAAAGACACATCATTTGGACCAATATTGGTACACTCTAAAGATAAGTAATGATATGTTTCGGATGCGTATCGGAGCAATCAACCAAGGCATCAAGATTTTAAGTAAATAAATTTTGTTTTTCTTACATTAAGATTTTATTTAGCAATCATATTGAGTTTAAGCTTTTATATAAAATCAGATTCAAAAGATTTTCAATAGAGACTTTCAAAGTCATAATTTGAGATATGTATCTTCCACATTGTAGCTCATCTTAAATCATTATGATTGAAAACACATATTTCAATAACATTAGAGCACTTTCAGAATCTTTGTATTTAATGTTGAGTTTTGGTACGAATTAGAACATTATATACCAAATTTAGGCAAGTTGAAGGATAGAACAAAATCAATTTATTTTTCCTAAATAGAGATATCCTTCTCTTCTCCTTTTTACAAATTTATTCAACTTTCAGATTTTAGAGATGATTGTGAACGACAAATCTGAAATTTTTTTTCAATAATACCATAAAATAACTTCATACAGTATTTCAAACATTCAATCAAATTATCCAAGCATGGAACATTACAAAATATTGAGAATCCATAATTCAGAACATCATGCCATATGCAAAATGTATCATGTGTTAAGTCATGCATTAAAATATTAAGAAAAAGCATGTCAAGGATCAAAATCAATTCTTTTTAAATAAACTCCCCCTATTTAAATATAATTTTGCACTGATTTCATCCTTAAAATGTATTTTCAAGTGATTAAAAATTTGACTTGATTCTTCTTATATACTTTTATTTACTTTGTCTTTCATTTTTACTTTCTTATGCTCTATACTCTATTTGCTCCCTATCCGGTGGAGTTGGAAGGGGCACGAGGTACTACCACTAGCCTCCCTCTTGTGCCGTCCCTAATATACCCTACACCGAATAGTTGGGTCAAATAGTGCCGGGTACTACTACTAGCCTCCCCATTGGCACCATCCCTATGATGAGCAATATAGAAAATTTATAAAGTTCACTTCAAACTCTCCCTGTTTAAGTGTAATTAATTACGAATTTTATCCCTTCCAGATGTGCCGAATATTTTATGCTTGTTTTGCTTTTCCTTAAGATTGGAGTATTTGCCTTTACTTAGATTTTACTTCTCTTGAATAATATCCATTTTCTTTTCTTTATCTCTCTCTCATTTTATTATTCTCAAGTAATTTACATGAAAGAGCAGAATAAAAAAATAATCTTATGTATCATATAGATGTATATCATGCAAACAACATTTTCATTGTGCTCAAGGATTCATAACTTCTCACAAGTTATTTTAAATCAAAATTTTAAGCATTTACTTGTGTATTTCATGGTTATGATATAGGCAAAGAAATATTTTAGTTTGAGCAAACCATGAAATAATTTCTAAAAGCATAAGTCAATTAATGCATATATAGACATGATATCTAGAAATTAATATTTAAAAAATTTAATCATGCCACAATAAGATTTAAGTTATTGACTTTGCTTAGCTAATTTATGAGAGAGGTATCTAAAATTACCGATTCATTCTGCATTCTTCAAGTCAAATACCTACTAGATTTCTTATGTATGAACTTTTGGCTGAAGAAGGTCCTCTCTCTTGTTTGAATGTGAATGTTTATTGTATCTTACATGGAGATATCCTTCAAGTTGAAATCTCTCATTTTCTTGCTCAAGATCCTGCATTATTAACAAAATTCTTCTCTTTCTTGAAGGAAAGTCATCAGTTTCTTCAAGATACAAACCATTCATCCTACATATTTTTAACTAAATGACTCAATATAAGATATGACAATAGTTGAATATTGAGTCACTTTACTCAAGAGATTGCCTAAGTATAAGCAAGCACATATCACTTGAACTAAAGAGATAGTTTCATTAACCAAGATGGTTCAAGGACAAGCATGTGAGGCACTAGGAAGATTTATCAAGGTTAAATCAGTTTCTTATTTTCTAAATCAATTTAGTTTAGATTTTATTTGCTTAAGATAATTATCAACAAGACATGCTAGCTAAGTTTTAATCAACTTATCTTAAACAGTTGTTTCTATCAAAATTCAGATTATGATTTATTTGTTATCAATAAAATACGATTCATGAAGTCTTTCACAAGGTCACATAATGAGCATACAATCTGGTCTACTAGCTGTATGATAAAATAATTGTTCTATCATGCTTCAATACAACTTTAAAACAATAGATCTACTTTGCTCATCCTTTTCAAATTCTACAAGATGGGATCATAGACATACCTTCTTCATGCCAATCTTCTATGAGAGTTTTCTTGTGGACTAACTTTGGTCAATGAAGATCCCCTTTCTTGTTTCGCTTAATTTGGAGTTCGAGAGAAAATGTTAATTCATTCATCATACATATTTCAAACTCATCTTGCATGAGCTTAGTAAAATCTTCATATAAATCATTAGTAGAACCAAGAATGATGTCATCAATGTATACTTTGAGCAAGTAAGATATCACAAATTCTTCTTTTTGATGCAAAGATTTATCACTATTACTTTCTATCAAAAGGTTGCTTAAGCTTTTATATCATGCTTTTGATGCTTGTTTCAAATCATATATTGCTTTATCATATTTGTAATGAGTATTTTCAAATATGGTGGTTATTTAACATATATCTTCTTTAATAAAGTAAGCACATAGGAGTCCATTCTACACACTCATTTGATAGAATATAAAGCTCATAAAGTAAGTAAATGATAATGGTGATCTTTACTTCTAATCATACAAGAATCTCATCAAGATCTATTTCATCTTTTCTTGATTTAGTCTTTTAGTAGTCATCAATTTTTCTTCATTAAGTGCATTTCTGAAAAACTCAATTTGGTTCTAATTATTAACATGTTTTCAGATTGTTATATGTAAAAGATTAACCATATACATATATAATTTGATTTTAGTATCTTGATAATAAATCATTAGTCTCATAAAGAATAAAATGACTTGATATTTCTGCAACTAAAATCTTTTCATTGAATATTCTATATGCATTGCTTGATGAATGATATCCAAGGATAGACATATCTCTATCAGATTTGGCATTATTTTCATAAGAACATATCAAGCATAACATGTACGACTGAAAAATATGAAAGATATGCAATAGTTTATTTTCTATTTTTCAGAAGATCAAAAGGAGTTTTCATCAAAAATAGATATAATAGAAATCATATGTATGACAAGCAGTGATGATAGCTTTTAACAAAAATCATTTAAGTAGACTATCATACACCATTGTCTTTTTCATTTCTTCAAGAGTTCCATTAACACTATTTTACTTATGGTGTCCTTAGTGCTGAAATAATTGGATTTAATATTATTTTCTGTATAAACTTTATCAGGATTTTGGTTTTCAACACTGTGCCTTGAACTCTTTATCTTCACAGTTTGGAAACCTTTTTCATTTGAAATACTTTTACAAGATTTAGCAAATACAGAAAATACTTTAATTTTATTTGCCAAGAACAAATCCAATATAAGCTTTTGAAAACTTAGTGATGGAAATAACATCTTTAGATTTAAAAATTGATTCTTGTTTGTTTTCTTAGTTAGCATGCATAGCAAATTTTGACCTTTCAAAAGATAATCTAAGTAAGTCAATGACAAGGTCTTTTGAGATTAAGTACATACTAGCATGAGTTGATTTTATATGCCAAGGATGGTTTCTTTAATCTTGGTATTCATAGTGCATATATTCAAAATCACACCAAGTACACATTATCATATCTATGATCAATAATCAATAATACCATGGATAAAAACTCTCAATCAAGCATATAGAGAATTCATAGAGTTATTCTTAATAAATTGATTAATCATTTAGCAACTTATCCAATAGTGAGTAAAGTATACTATAAAATGAAATGATTTGATTATATTTCCAAAAGTATTTTTTATATCACAAAATTGATCAATACTTGCAATTCATATCAAATACTAAAGCAAAAATAATGATGAGATGCAAGGATTATTGATTTCATTATTATTATTTTTGTTAATTACTTTTCATAAGTATATTTTAAGTTTCTTTTGTACCATGGGTATCTTGGCACACCTATGTCTATATCCTCATATTTTTATTTTGGGTACCCAAGCTTGCTTGGGTCCTTGAGAGCTAGGACATATGGTTCCTTTTGGAACTCAAATCTGTTTAATAGTAATAACTTTACCATTTGATTTAATTGTGTGAGAACGATGGAAAAAGTTGTTATGCCCATTCTTTTCATGTTTGAAATAAGTTATCTTATTTAATGGTTTGCTTGGTGAATTGATAACCTTTTTCTCTAGAGATTTATTGTTAAGTAAAGGAGTCAAGCCAAGTTTTGATTTATCATAAGCAACATATTGGCTTTCAAACATCATTTTTAATCGTTCTGAATTTACGGTGAATTTGTTAATAAAAGATTTTAATTGATTAATTTCTTTACTTAAGTTTTGATTTGCTTTAATTAAACTCTGATTTTTTTGAATCAATTGTTCTAAATTTAATCTTAAGCTTTTATTTTCAGAATTTAGTTTATCTTGTATCTCATCACTAGAATTTCTTTCTTTTAAAATTTTCAGATTTAGTTTCTTAAGATTTTTATTCTTTATAGCTAATTTTCTACATTCACCATACAAATCATGAAAAGCATTTAATAATTCATCATAAGGGAATTCTTCTTGAGAATCATTTGATGTAAAAGTAGATTCAGATTTTACCTTATCTTCTTGTGCCATAAAGCACAAGTTAGTTACCTTTTGTAGTTTTTTTGGAGCTGAACTGCCTCGGAGTCGACTCGGGCTTTATTGGAGTCGACTCGGCTAACTTGGGGGTCGACTCTGAAATACTTGGAGTCGACTCGTTCACAGGGTCTCCAAAACTGAGTCTCTGCCTTTCAGACTGTTTTCCTCTAGGAGTCGACTCGGACAAACTGGGAGTCGACTCGGCTGATGTGGGAGATTCTGCAGTCTCACTATTAGTATGTAATTGAAGCACATGTGAGCTAATTTGAGATTTATCATAAATAATTTCTAAAGTATCCCAGATTTCTTTAGCAGATAAGCATGCAGAAATCTTATTAAATATAGTTTCATGGATAGCACAATATAGTATGTTCATAGCATTAGCATTCAATTGTGCTAAGTCTTTTTCATTAATAGTTTGAGAGAGTGTGTGAAGGTCATTTATTATGATATTCCATAAGTAGTAGTTTTGTGATTGAATAAAAATGCGCATGCGTGCTTTCCAATATATGTAGTCTATGCTATTAAATAGTGGAGGCCTATCAATTAATTGTCCCTCTTCTAGAAGACTATCTATTTGAGTTGTCATGATCTTTGGCTTTTGATCGTGAGATCAATAATTAATCTTAGAGCACCTGCTCTGATACCACTTGTTGCCCAAGGTGACAACCCAAGAGGGGGGGGTGAATTGAGTTTTCTAAAAATTATGTTCCCTAATTTTTACTTTGAATAGACTGCAGCAGAATAATAGGATGTTATTTACTTAAGCTCTAGGCAATTACAAGTAATGCAGTGGAAGATTAAGCTAGAGCAATTAGACTATGGCTTTAGGGTGCAATTGATCTAAAATTAACTTATAGTTGTATGATCAATCTTAATCTATGTGTATGGTAAGAATGGAGTGGAAGCTAAGCAAATCACTTATAACTCTATAGAAAACAAAGCTAGAGATATTACACAATCAAGCATGAATGGAAGACATGAAATACAAGAGATAAGGCATCACAAACACAAAGATGTATAGTGGTTCGGTGCACCCCAGCACCTACATCCACTCCCCAAGACCTCTTGGGAATTTCACTATAATCCCTTAGATTACAGTCGGTTGTTTTACAAGCTCACAACCCAACTTGTTGTTTTGCGAGATCACAACGAACTCGGTCGGTTTTCACAGGCTCACCGACTAGAACCAACCGATTATTTTCACGGGCTCACAATCCAACCCAGTTGGTTTTCCCAAAGGCTCACCAACCACAACCTTACAATGATTGTTTTCCGGGTTCACAATCAACTCAGTTGGTTTTCCCCAAAGGCTCACCAACCACAACCTTACAACGTTGGTTTTTCCCTTTGGCTCACCAACAAACCTTATCCCCTTGATTCAATCCCTTGATTGAATCAAGTTACAAGATATTAGAACAAGAGTTTAAATCAAATACAAGCTTCTCAAATAAGCAAATATAGCAAATGTAAATAAGTAAAGAAAAGAGAAGAAGCCCTCAAACTAATTTGTAGATGGAGGAACTCGGCTTCTTCTTCACTTGCCCCTCTTCTGATTTTGCACGAAGTAGAGGATCTCCGAGGCAGCACACGGATGGAGAGGAAGCTTTGGGATTCACTTGGATGCTCTTCTTCTCTCTATTTTACTTTGAATGGCCCTTTTGTGCTTATGGGAGATTTTCCTTGTAATCTCTTTCAAATCTCTTCCCTAAATGTTTTCTCCCACTTCCATACTTTCTCCCCTAGCTCTCCTCTTGTTTTTATAGCTTTAGATGGCGTGGAAACAAGAATCTAGCCGTTAGAGACAAAAATAGAGCCGTTGGACACAGTCTGCACTTCCTGACAATATTACCGTTGGGATCGGAGTCGACTCGCGCGATCAGGAGTCGACTCGCCTGTTGCAGGAGTCGACTCGTGCTTTACTGGAGACGACTCGGCCACTGTTCCAAATTTGAATTATTGTGCATCCTCGACTGGGAGTCGACTCGTCCTTAACCCGGAGTCGACTCGCCAATATCTGGAGCTGACTTGGCATCTTCGGAGTCGGCTCATCCCATGAATTCAGAGGACATACTTTCTGATTTTCTTCCTCGAGTCGACTCGGATTCTCTTGGAGTCGACTCGTCTCTCAGAGCCCGAAAACTGATCCTCTGCATTTTTGGCTTGTCTGGTCTTGGAGTCGACTCAAACTGTTCCGGAGTCGACTCGGCTCTCAGTTTCCGAAACACAGCCTTCTGCCATTTTGGTGTAGCGCTGCCTTGGAGTCGACTCGAGTTGTCTGGGAGTCGACTCGGATCTCAGAGTCCGAAAACTGCTCTCTGACTTTTTCCTTGTGTTCCACTGAGAGTCGACTCTCGCTTTCTTTGGAGTCGACCAGCCAACCATCGGAGTCGACTCGCGTTCCACAGGAGTCGACTCGAATCTCAGGGTCGAAAATCGCTCTCTGACTTTTCTGCCTGTTTCACCCTGGAGTCGACTCGTTCTACTCTGGAGTTGACTCGACAAGCATCGGAGTCGACTCGAATTCCTCAGGAGTCGACTCGAAGACTATTCTTTTGAATTTTTCTTTGAATTTGCTCCTCCAAATTGAATCCTTTGAACTTGAAACTTGGGCCAATAATTTGTAACTTTCTTCCAACTTTTCTTGAGAGCTTTGGAGGCCTTCTTGTGTTCTTCCAACTTGCTATGTTCCTTGCAAAATAAATATCTTTCTCCTTGCAACACAAACATTAGTATTTATACTTCAAGGTTTTGTGATCATCAAAATCAATCTTTAAATCATCTTTGGGTCATCAAACAAAACCTGCAAAAATGTGTCAGTCGCGTCCCAGGCATTCCGGAGACATCTCCGCTTGACCGAGAGACGTCTCGGCTGTATATAAAAAATCTTTTGACACTGTTGGAGTCGACTCGGCGCTTTCTGGGGACGACTCCGAAGAAGAACAGCCCGATTTCTTATTTTTCTATTTTTTTCTGAGAGAGCCGGCTCGCATGCCTCGGGGGACGTCTTGGGATTTTTGTGCTTTAAGCGTGGGGACGACTCCGCGACGTCGGAGACGGCTCCGACGTTTTCTCAACGAAAAAGCAGGTCCTCTGGAATCCCTGAGAGAGTCGGCTCCGCGTCCTTCGGAGACGACTCGCGCGCATCCCTTGAAATCGGCCTTTCTGCCGTCTCTGAGAGAGTCGACTCTGGAAAGCCGGGAGTCGACTCCGACCCTGCGAGATGCCTCAGCAGGTGCTGGGGACGTCTCCAGACGTCCCAGCTTCTTCTCTGCGTGCCAGAGACATCTCTGGAACAAGCCGGAGACGTCTCGGCTGCCCCTGATCTATTTTCTTCATCTCAAAAATCTTCAATAAATCCACCAAAAAATATGGGAACATGCCTTGACAATACTTAACAATATTCTTAGTTAAACACCTGAAATGCTCAAGTAAATTGTCAATATTAAGGGAATTATACTCTAGTATTTTGTATTCATCAAAATCCATTAGGGGGTCAACAATAACAAAATTAGAAAAAATAAAATCTTATAAAAATAATGAAATATGAAAATAAAATACATATTAGAAGAATAAAATACATAAAAAATTAAAATAAAATAAATTTAACCATTAGAATAAAATAAAAAAGACATATTTCATTAACTAAACTAAAAATAGAAGATAAAATTTGTAAGCAGAAAAATTTATGATGAATATAAAAAGTACAAATAAAGTTACAATAATAGAATACAAGTCAAGATAAACTAGAGATATAAATAAAGAAATAGTTCAAAATGAGAAATATTTTAAAATATTAGATGAAAGAATTTGTCACAACTTTGTAAGGATGGACGGGGATTGTTGTTTACAAGGATAGGAAAAGAAATGGAAAAAGGGATATGGAATAAAAGAGGAGGGAACGGGTTCTAGGGTTGGGTTAGAGAGGAGAATAAGGGATTTGGGCAAGAAGGAAAGGAGAGAGATATATAAGTGGTTAGGGATTGTGGAGGTGCAATAGTTGGGGAAAGAAAAGAGATATAGATAAAAGGTCAAAGCATGTTGAGTCTAAAAGAGGAGGGAGAGGTTTAGGTGAGAGAAAGGGAGAGAGAGGGTGAGAGGTAAGGAGGGAGATGAGGGGTGTGGGAAGGGAGTTGGGGGATTGAGTAAATGCAAAGTAGAGAACAATGAGAGGATGTTAGAGAAAGAGAGGAAGAATTTCAAAAATTTTCTAATTAGTACTTCTCTTCAATTTTCTAAAGTATTTCATCGCTTGCTACATCCTTATATTTGAGTGCCTAGTATTCACTATAAGCCTTTCTTCATCCTCTACCTTCTAATTGCATAATTCAGATCAACCTAATATCAAATTCTATAACAAGATGACAAAAGGATTCAAAAATTGTGTAAGGTTAAGAGGATATCCATAGATGGACCCTAGAGAGGGCTCTACTATGCAGTGAATGACACGAAGTCATCAATAATTTAATTTTTAAGAAAAAAATAAAGATTTTAGCATTTCTTTTTAACAAATAATCTTTAAGATCGAGTTGCTTGGGTGCTTATCTCTTCTTTTCAAATTTTAAAATTCTCATCTACCAACTCTTGGCCAATTTCACTTAAGGCTTGGTTGAAAAGAGATATGACTCTTTTTTACCTTAAGAACTTCACATATCAACAAGTGATTAAAAAGAAAAATAAAATAAAATAGAAGTATTAGATCAAAGAGAAGTATTACATCAAGAAAAGCAGTAAACTAGATTTTATTCAATCTAAAACTATACATCTTTTATATATAAATGATTGCAAAGACTAACATGAGTTCTAGAGCAAGTTGAACTTTCACTTTGGAGGGGAACAAATGTAACATCCTCCTAATATAAAAAGCTAAGAGTCCCTTGATTTATGTTGGAGTCAACCTAAATATATATGAAGTGAGTATGAAAAGCTACCATTGTTGGATTCCTATAGTTAAGGATTACATGGTTCATTTTTCAACTCTTTTCCCTAGTTGCTCTTCCAAATTATTCTAAGAAGTTATTCGCAAAAAAATAACATCTCTCTAAAGTAATTTCTGCTAAAATACCTCTTGATATGTCATCTTTGGATTAATATGGATATTAAGGGTAAATATTTGCTACCCTAACTTAATGGAAATAAATACTTTTCGAGCTAGATATCCTATTTGCTAGGATAACAACCATAATCTCATAGCATCGTCCACTTTTATTTGATTAACCAACGTGACATATACCAATCAAGTTCCCATGTAACCATGCAATGTCGAATATGTCATAATCAACTATATTTAGTTTAAATGGTTGATTCAACAATTAATTTATAATAATAGAAAACCAAATATATTATTGCTGATGTAATCAATCATTGTTAAACTAATGTTCATTAGTCCATTTGATAATCAATCCCCTTTGATGACCTTTAATTAATAGACCAACTCAAGCATCTATTTGGTTGACTTTGGGCCACTGATTTTGCATTGCTTTTTTTTCCTCTAATAGTTGATGCACATCCTTTCCCTTCCATTTGCCAAATTATGTTGTAAACTACAAGAAACTTTGAGTTCCTTTGTGGGTCTATTTTTTATCTAGCACAACTACTAGCATTTATGGTTTACTTATAGAGATTAAAAATGAGAGAGATAGGCTTTCTATATAAATACCATATCTTTTATGTGTAAAATATATAGTTTAATTATAAAAACTATTAAGCCTTCGTCTGATATGCCTTCTTTTGTACAGCATGTAGAATCTACAAATATTTTAGGCATGTGAGTGTCATAGAGATGATAAGATATGAATCAAATCATAACAACTAAACAAAGATTAGTCATCCTAATAGCTATTTCTATCTCTTATATATCTTTATATATATAAGAGTGTGTGCGTATGTATGTTTGCATGCATGCATGCATGTATGTATGTGTATATATATTGTTATACCAACTAAATAGATGGGAGCAAGAGAGCTCTACCCTCTGCAAAATTCAGAAAAATTCTACAAAAAATCATAAAAGAATTGAGCATGCCACATCATGAATTTCAAACTAATTGGACCAAGGTTCACCGGCTAGTATGCTCAATCCCTTGATTGGAGCCACGATTTCAAAATTCCATAGAGATTTTCTTAGATTTTGTGTTAATTTGGCCATGGGATCTCGTTTGAGTTGAGATGAAGCCCCAAATTCTTTTTCTTTCCTTCATATCTCCCCTCTCGAAGTAGCTATTGATGGCTTATTAGCCATTGGCTGGTCACGATTTCGAGATAGGGGCCTCCCTTACTTTTCGTTTTCTTTTTCTTTCTATTTGGTAGACCACCACCATCTTGGGTTGTTACTGCAGCCACTGCCATAGTGGATCGTTGCCGTGGGTGTGGCTGGACCCTAGAGCTCTTTTTTCTTCCTCTCTTTTGAGAAGAGACGGCATGGGTAATATCTCTCTCTACTTTCTTTCTTTCTCTCTCTTGCTCTCTCTCATCCACTCTTTCTCTGTAGATATTCTACGGACCTATGGAGGTCCAGACATCTAGGTAAACCCAAGATGACCTTTGGACCCTAGGAAGGGTCCTAGGTCAATTATGTGGCCTAGAAGGGGGTTTCGATCTGATCTTGTTATGACATCTACCATAATTTAACGGTTTATAATTTTTGATGATGAGATCTTGTTCTATAGGTGAGCAATTGTGTGGAAAAAAAGATGTTGAGTAAAACACCTTATCTCCAATTTTGTAGATCGAGGAGTGAATTGGCGTTCGCTGTAATTAAGTTTGTCATAAGTAGAGGTAAGAATGCCTAAACATGATGACCTATATATATAACTATTTGTATATTGCATGATTTTGGTTGTTATGTGACTAATTTTTATAGATATATGAGCACTAGTATGATGATTTATATTTTCTATATTGTATGCTGCATCAAATATTGATGGCTTTTTCGGATGTTTGGGAATATGATACCGAATACTTGAAATTTAGGAAGGAATATAATGTTATATTATAATATTTTTTGCTGTGAATAAGATCTAATAAATTGATGGTTAAGAAAGAGGTGTTTGAACTAGCCATGTTAAAGTATGAATAGCTCATCACAGATAGAAATGTGACAATGCGGATAAGCCTCATCACAAGCAAGAACACAATATTGTATTTTGGATAGCTTGCCATAGGCAAAACATGGCATTGTGGATAGCCCCACCACGGGCAGAAACATAGTACTTGAGCTTGCTGGTCACAGGCTGGAGCATGGCCGTTGCTGTTGGGAATTGTATCCTAAATATCAATCATCAGCATGTTGATGATTGAATTTTGTGAATAAATTGACAATTAATAAAGTGTTATTTGGCATTATTCATCATTCATCTTCAAATGAACTTTTATATGATGAAGTCCTTAGGAATTATATTATGATAAAGGAGGATTTATCTTTAGTTCTTAAACTTGTTCGCGACTAAATAATATTGTTGTTACTAGGACGACAGCATTATCGAGATTTAGATCGTTGTGTGACATATAAGTTGGTTGTCCTCTTAACCAAGTAGTGTGGAGACACTGGTATGCCACACAGGTGAAGTGTAAGAGTACATTTTCACTGAACGTGACCAATTTCGAATGCTCTACTGTCAAAAGATATTCTGAGTGGATATGGTATAAGTTTTGGCCTCTAACTGAGACTGCAACCTATGACTGGCAAGCAATTCACTGTACTTTGGTACCGGACTACCTGAATTTATAATTCAGTGACGTAAGCTCACTGGGTACAGTCAAGTACTTGCGTAGTCAGTTGTGAGTCGAGATAGGAATTGACCCCTCCTAGAAACAGGAGATAATGTCTTGTGATTAATTTAGCAAAATCTTGGTCAGGATAATCCCAGTGAGGAGTCACGGTATATCTAAAGTTAATCACATAATGGATGTACTAATTATTAGGGTTGACAGTGAGCTCTAAGTCATCCTAACATTAGGAGTTAAAGGGATTGAATTATATAGTAACCATAGTCCAGGATTCCAGAATATTTGCTTCGCATATATTCGGCCTATCCGGACATCGGGTACCATTGCTAGATGATCACATCGATTAGTGTGGAAGATGTTCTATACTACCGGTTTAGGTTCGAACCTATGAGGTCACACGCATAGAAGTTTCTGATTGATCAAGATGGCTGATAGATGATTGAGAATCATTCAGAGAAAATTTGGTCAATTCGATTGGCAAATTATCCTATAAAAATAATTAAAGTAATTATTGGATGATTAATTAGTAATTAGATTACTAATAAACTTAATTTGATTCAGTAATTGGAATGAGGATGAGCCAATTGAATTGGATTCCAATTCTGGGCTCAATCAGGATTTTGACCTGATTGGATTAGGTCTGAATCAAGAGGACTTAGGTGCCCAAATTAAATTAGATTAAATTTATGCTTAATTAAGGATTGACCTATTGGATTAGGTTCAACCCAAAGGTTAATTGGACCATCCTAATTGTTAGGATTTAAATTTAATTAAATGGGTTTGATCTGAAATTATTCGGATCTTGATATCCACATGTCACAGTATCCATGCATGGTGCCAATAATTAATTTTTTAATATGATTAAAAATTAATTTAATTTATTTAATGGCACCATGGGACATGTGGCACACATCAGGGACCTCCTTCATTCATCAGATGGGGTGACATGGAGAGATAAATTCATGAAAAGAATTGGATAAGATCAAATTCTTTCTCTTCATGCATATGCCATCTTTACCTTTATCTCACTTCTAATTAAGTTTGAATTTCGAATTTAAACACCACAAAATCACCACATGACTCTCTAATCTGAATTGTGGGCATGGAAATTCGAAATTGAAAGAGGAAAGTGACGACATGATGAAGGGTCTTAGATTAGATCAAGCTTCATCATGTGATGGCGCGATGAACTTGAATTTTGAATTCAAAATTCAAAACCCCACAAAAATCCTCCCCAAATATGGGATGGTTGGCATGAAGTTAGAAGGGGAGAGCAACATTAAAAGGACCTTCATCAGCTGGTGTCGAATTCAAGAAGAAAAAAAGAAAAAAAGAAGAAGAAAAAAAAGGGAAGAAGCCTAATTGCATGAAATGAAAAATCAGCCTTCCACTCGCCTTAGTTTATCTACTAAGATCATGTTGCCAATAGCTGTTAGGGATCCCTGATAAGAGTCTTTAGATCAGATCTAAGTCTCTTCAATCCCTCTAAACCTTCCCTCCAAGTTTTTTCAAGAAGGCGGATCAAAAAGTTGATAACTTAGGAAGATCAAAATTTCAGCCTCAAAAAATTCTGCGCAAGCTAGTACTTTCGCGGGATTGGATCTCTCCAGGAACTTCGCGTGTACTTCTCGTAGAGGCCCATTCGTGTGCATGGCTGCGAAGTCAAGGATCAGATCCACAAGTTTCATCCATCATAAAAAGGTATTAATCCCATATCAATCTTTTATTTTGGTGTCAGGGTCTATGTCCGATTCCTCGAGTTTTATCCTCCTTTAGGGCTCCTCACGTAGCTATCTCCAGAATTCATTCGATAGATATTCGGAGATTAATCGGAATAGAGTGTTTAACTTTCAGATCTGATAGTGAATCATGCATAAAGTTTTAGCATTAATTGTTTAAACGATTCCGGCATAATCCTATGTGTTCTTACAGTGCTGATTTCTAGATTTGATCTTATAAGCATGCACGAATTAAATCATTTGATTCGATTATGCCGCTGTATTTTTGAAACTTAAAAAGAACTACGTATGGCTTGATCCTCCTTATGAAGGGGTACGTAGGCAACCCGATCAAGTTCAAACTATGGTTTTAAAAAAAAAATTCAGCATGCTTTAACACCGAAAAACCTAGGATTCACTTTCAGTTGCTAGTCCAAAACCTAAAGATAATTGTTGATTGATTTGAATCCTATTAATGAGACATGGATGACAAGCCATATGAAACCACTGATAGTATTGTGATGGATTGTAATGTACATAATATATGTTATATGCATATATAACGATTTGAGTTATACTGGGATGCTTGATATAAAATTTCATGATTTACATTTTCACTCTGATATTATTTATTTGTTATTTTGAATTATATTATTATATTAGTATGATGTATCGAGATTCTTATTGGAACTATAAAGCTCATACTATTTCTTTTTTTTTCTTTTAGAGTTGCAAGACGTGTGTTTTCGATTGGGTTGGGCATGGAGTTCAAGCGATGGACTCATTAGTTAGTTAGTTAGTTAGTTAGTTAGTTCATTTTCTGATATCAGCATGAATATTTGAAAATTTTGTAATTGAATAAGTTTGATAATTTGATCATAGTGGATTCATTTAGTTGGATTATTTTGCTATCATCTATTGCTTTAAATTTCTGGAGTTATTGAAAAATTTGTTTTATCTTAGGCTTTTCGTGATCTTTAGGGCACCGCTCTAGAAGTTCATGCGGCTATATTACGTAACCGACTTAGATGGTGGGTTTGGAGTGTGACGCGCTAACTAGAACTTTTCTTCTTTGATGTCACCATGGCTAAAATTACATCTTTTCTAGAGTTCTATCCAAATAATGATTTTCCAATTTACCTTCTTTAAATAGAAGTATCACTTATCCAATACTTTTTTTGATTAGAACTAAGCTTTTATAATCAAAAGATTCATATTATTTTAAAACTAAAATATTTCTATGTTAAAAAGATTATCCATATTGCAGGTGCTGCGTATCAATTAATTGTCAATCTTTGGAGGGGGATGTAAGAGAATTGGTTTCATCTTCAGCTTATGATCCATCAATTACGGTTGGTCCCTTGGCTCCACCAAATTCCAACCCGTTTCCTTCTAGCTCTACTCCAATCTAGCCTTATCTTCAACTCAGCCTCCCCTTTCTCAATTAACTCTGCCATACTTCGCACCCCCCCACACACATCCTTAACTCAATTTTGTGTTGCAGGTTTGTTCTAGTTACTAGTGGAAAACCCCACCACTTATAATTTCAATCACTAGGTGTTAGAATAAGTAGCTCATATTGAGTGGTACACTGGTATTCTAACGGAACGAAGCAAAGCGACGGCATATGTTTATCTTTGGGGCAACTATGTAGTGTTTTATTCTACTAGAGATGTTGATAGAGATTGGGACTCTGGACTAAGGTTTAAGTATAGAGATAGCGAAGTTACAGCCGTTTCGCTCTCGTGGACGTAGTCACATTGCCGAACCACGTAAATCTCTGTGTTCAATTTCTTCTCCTCTTTCTCTCTTAAATTCTTTGTTCCTATTCATCGTTTGGATCCTGTGGTTTTGTGCAACAACTGGTATCAGAGCGGCAGGTTACAAGAAAAAAAAACTCTCCCGTGGGGTGGCTTTGAGTTAGAGAGTTTCTTCTCCCTCTTCCCAAGGTGTTCACGTGGGTTGTGTCTCGAAGGCCGCGAAGGAGAGGAAAAGAGGAGATCAGTCATGAGTGTTTTCTTCTTCATGTTGGGGATTAGAGGCGTCTTCTCTAAGGCATCTTCTTCCCATTGTTACTTCACGTGGGGGTTCTCAGGTGGCATCCTTCCCACCCGAAATGCAAAAGAAAGCCCCTTTCCTCTTCTCAGGCGGTTTTCTCTTCTTAGGCTAAAAAAGAAAAGTTTTTTTTCTTCTCACCCATGGGTGTCTTCTCTATTTTTTGGTGGCTCCTGAGAAAGAAGGGGGTTGGGGCGCTTTCTTTTCCCCACAAAACAAGATCCCTCCCTTCTTCCTGTTGCGATCTCCACCATCGCCACCACGTGCCCACCCACGCGTCGCTGCTCGCACTGCTACCATTGTCGTCCGAGGCCCGCTGAGGAGGAGAGGACGAGCACTCCCATTGCACTCTCCTATCATCGTCCGAGCATGTTCTGGAGGAGAGGAGAAGGCTCTGCAACATTTTTGGTATTTTTTTATTTTCACTAGATACTATTTTTTCTATTTTATTTTGCAAAAAGATAAGATGGCATGGATTTTCTTCTGCGAAGTTCGATGTGATAAAGTTTGATGGAACTGAAAATTTGGGGCTATGGCAGACGATGGGTGAAGGATCTGTTAGTATTACAAGATATGGTGAAGGCTCTATATGGAAAGAAATCGGATGATATGGGTGATGTAGAGTGGAAGAATTGGAGGCTAAGTTTTTTAAATATACGGCTTTGTTTGGCTGATGACATGATGTATCATGTTCATAGACGAGAAATCTCCGATAGCAATTTGGTCGAAATTGGAGAGTCGGTATATATCCAAATTGTGACGGACAAGCTCTATCTTAAGCAAAAATTGTACGGTCTTAAGATAGAGGAGGGTTGCTGATTTAAGCCAATATATCAATGTGTTCAATCAGATTATTAGTGATTTGCAGCGTATTGATATGAAGTTCAAAGATGAAGATAAAACATTGATATTATTGCATTCTTTACCCGCTTCTCCTACATACGAAAATTTGGTTACAACTCTGATGTGAGGAAAGAAGACCCTAGAGTTAGAGGACGTCATTGGAGCCTTGTTAGATTTTCATCAGAGGAAGAAAACCAATGATGAGAGTTCTCAAGGAGATGGCTTAGTGACAAAGGATAACCAGGAGCGTGGAAGAAGTAACACAAGTAATGGATCAAATCGCAATAAATCTCGGTCTAAATCTAGAAAAAAGAAGGGCATAACATGCTCCAAGTGTGGAAAATAGGGTCATATAAAGCGAAATTGTCAAGAGGGAAAGAAGGCTAAAGCGGATGACAGATTTGAGGGTCCTCTAATTATGCAACTATAGTGAAAGAAGATACAGATAGCAGTGACGGTGATATACTTTTAGTTTCATCTAGTTCAAATCATCTCACGGATTCTTGAATTCTAGATTCAGCATGTTTCTATCACATGACACCCAATAAAGATTGATTTGACATCTACAGGTTAGTTAATTTTAGTTCTGTTTTGATGAGTAATGATGCATATTGCAAAGTCAATGGAATAGAGAATATCAGAATTACCATATTTGATGGTGTGGTTAGAACGTTGTGTGATGCTAGATATGTTTCGCATTTGAGAAAAAATCTGATTTCATTGGATACCTTAGACTCCAACAGGTTTTGCTACAAGTCTCAAAGTAGAGTACTGAAGGTTAATATAGGTCTATGATAGTGATGAAGGGGCAGAAAATAGCATGAAACATCTACAGGTTGATAGAGACTACTGTTGTAGGTGGAGTTGCTGCTGTAGAGTCTGAATCTGATAATACAGTCTTGTGACATATGCGTTTGGACCATATGAGTAAACGTGGTATGTTGGAACTGTATAAAAGAAATCTTCTGAAGGGTGTTAAAACTTGTAAACTAGATTTTGCAAGTATTCTTTTTGAAAAACAGAATAGGGTACAATTTAGAACGGCCACACACAAGACAGAGGGTATTCTTGACTATCTTCATACATATGTTTGGAGACCAGTCAAAGTAGCATCACGAGGTGGACATATGTATTTCGTAACTTTTATTGATGATTTTTCGAGAAAGATTTGGGTGTACTTCATGCAGCACAAATCAGAAACATTTGTCAAGTTCCAGTTGTAGAAAGCTGAAGTAGAAAACCAGACAGAGAGAAAGATCAAATGTCTCAGGTCAGACAATGAGACTGAGTACATTGATTCAAAGTTCATGAAATTTTGTGAGTAGCATGGGATTAAGAGATACTTCACAGTATGCAAGACATCTCAACTAGAATGGTGTGACAGAAAGGACGAGCAGGACTATAGCAGAAAGAGCATGGTATCTCAAGTTAAATTTAGAGCTTGCAAAGAACTTTTGGGCAGAGGCAGTGAGTATAGCATGCTTCTTAATTAACAAGTCACCTAGGCAGCACTAGATGGTAAGGTTGCAGAGGAGGTGTGGATAGGTAATGAGGCAGACTACTCAAGTTTGAAAGTATTTAGATGTCCAGCCTACGTGCATATTTCTAGTGAGGAGAGGTTAAAGCTAGACCCGAAGTCTAGACATTGTATCTTTCTGGAGTGTAAGAAAAAGGTGAAAGGTTACAATTTTGGGATCCGAAGGCAAACAAGATGGTGATTAGCAGAGATGTGATTTTTGATGAGAAAGCCATGTTGAAGAGTACTCAGAAAGAAGAGAAGTAGATACCAGAAAATTGCAACAACAATAAGCAGGTGGTGCAGGAGTTAGAGAATTCTGTCAGGAAGAACAATATTCAGGGGATAAAGACTTCTACCTCAATAATCAAGAGCATCACGATATAGCTACAGATAGATCTAAAAGCATTATCAAGTTATCAACTAGGTATGATTTTGAAGATTTGGTTGCCTATGCATTAATCACTAGCAGTGGAGATCCTACTACTTTTAAGGAAGTAGTACACAACCAGGAGGAAGACAAATGGAGGGTGCTATGATGGAGGAGATGGAATCTTTGAATAAAAATCAGACATGGAGTTGGTGGAGCTTTCGAAGGGGAAGAGAGCGATAGGATGTAAATGAGTGTTCAAGAAAAAAAACACATCAAAAAAAGAAGAGAAAAAGTTCAAGGCACGTCTTGTAGAAAAGAAATAGTCACAAAGAGCTAGGATATTGATTAAAAATTTCTTTTCAGTGATCAGACACACCTATCAGGACATGTTTGGTATTGTACAACATTATACATAAAATTGGAGTAGATGGATGTGAAACAGCTTTCTATATAGTGAGTTGGAGGAGCAGATTTACATGCAGCAGCTAGAATAATTTTTTGAACCTGGACAGGAGCACTTAGTCATAAATTGAGAAAGTTATTTTATGAGCTGAAGCAGTCTAAAGATAGTGGTACAAACATTTAACCATTACATGATCGGATGGCTATAGAAGATGTGATGACTGTTGTGTTATAGTAGAAGCCTTGATGATGTTCTTTTAATTTTTGTACTTTATTTGATGA
>NW_024069803.1:7500-12500 GCF_009389715.1 Phoenix dactylifera
TCCTGCGGCCGCGCGTGCGTGGAGCGGGATCGGCCTTACTTGGTCGGATCCGTCGCCCTCGCCTGTTGCGGGGGCTCGGTCCCGTCCCGTTCGGTGAAAGCTTTGCCCGCCCTGGTGCGTCCCCGTGGGTTCCTTTGTCGGTTTTGCGGCCTTGGCGGCGGGCCTTCCGTGTCGGCCCGTCGTCTCGCTCGGACGTGCCGCGCGCAGTTGGTCCCCGACGGAGCCGGCACGCTCTTCCTCTGGTGCGGCGTGCGCTCGCAGCCTCCGGCCGGCCCATGCGGCGTCCGTGCGCGGCGCTTCGGATCGGTCGGCCCGTCGTCTGGGTCCCTTACGAAGTTTTGCGCGACCGCTCCTTTGTCGCCGGTCCCCTGTTAGGGCTGACCGAGCCCTCCGTTCGCCCCCTGGCCCGTCGCATGGGCCCCCGGCGCCTCCGCGGCGCCCCACCGAAAACTGTCACGACGCGCATCCAGCGCCGACGAGGTCGCAGGTTACGTGCGGCAGCCGGGGGGCTAGGCCGAGCGGCGGCGGGCCCGCCCACGGAGGGGCGCGGGGAGGAGCGCAGCCGGCACGCGGTGCGGAGCGGCGGCGGCATGCCGCCGGGCGGCCGACGGCTCAACCGTGCCCGAGTCCCGCGGGCACCGCGTCGCCCGGCCGGCGCGAGCGGCGGCGGGCCCGCCCGCGGACGGGCGCGGGGAGGAGCGCAGCCGGCACGCGGCGCGGAGCGGCGGCGGCATGCCGCCGGGCGGCCGACGGCTCAACCATGCCCGAGTCCCGCGGGCACCGCGTCGCCCGGCCGGCGCGAGCGGCGGCGGGCCCGCCCGCGGACGGGCGCGGGGAGGAGCGCAGCCGGCACGCGGCGCGGAGCGGCGGCGGCATGCCGCCGGGCGGCCGACGGCTCAACCATGCCCGAGTCCCGCGGGCACCGCGTCGCCCGGCCGGCGCGAGCGCACGAGGGCGGGAGGCAACCGGGCGGCGCCTGCGGAACCGGATGCGACGGCCGGCGCCGCACGGCCCCGACGGGTCCGCACCGAAGACCAGCGCGGTGCGGATCGACCGCTGATGAGGTCAGAGGTTACGTGCGGCAGCCGGCCGGCTGGCCCGAGCGGCGGCCGGCACGCGACGCGGATCGAGCGGCCCCGACGGCTTGCAGCCGGGCGGCCGACGGCTAGGCCGTACCGGAGTCCCGCGGTCGTTCGGGCGAAGGGGCGCATGCTGCGGGAAAGGCCTGCGGCGGCGAACCGTCCGCCCGACCGGCCAAGCCTTCCGCGGCGGCGCGCACGTGGCGGCGCGGCCGAGATGACCGAGCGAAGCCCCGGCGATGGGCGGCGCGCACGTGTCCGTGCGGCCGAGATGACCGAGCGAAGCCCGGGCGGCGCCCGCCGTGCGCCCTGCCGGATCGCGCCTTCCGCCGGCGCGCAACGCCGGTCCCGCGTTCCGGCCGCGGGAGAGGCCTGCGTCGGCGAACCGTCCGCCCCGCCGGCCGAACCTTCCGCGGCTGCGCGCACGTGTCCGTGCGGCCGAGATGACCGAGCGAAGCCCCGGCGTCGGGCGGCGCCCGCCGTGCGCCCCGGCGGATTGCGCGGCCCGCCGGCGCGCAACGCCGGGCCCACGTTTCGGCTGCGGGAAAGGCCTGCGGCGGCGAACCGTCCGCCCCGCCGGCCGAACCTTGCGCGGCGGCGCTTACGTGTCCGTGCGGCAGAGATGACCGAGCAAGCTCCGGCGATGGGCGGCGCCCTCCGTGCGCCCGGCCGGACCGCGCTGGCCGGCGGCGCGCAACGCCGGACCCCCGATCCGCGTGCGAGCGGCGAGCGTCCGGGCGGGCCCCTTTCGCAACTTCCCTCGGTACTCTAAACACCCCTTGCCTCTCGGTCTTCCCCCCGACCCTCTCGGTATTTGCTCGGATATGTGCATGCATCGTCCCTCGTTGCCTTCGGTTATCCTCCCCGGGGTGGGCTTTGCGCCGACGCGCCAACGGGGTGGTAGGGGGGCTGCAGCCGCGGCCGCCGTGTTTCGCCATCCGCGCGTGCGCCGCCGGATCCGAGTGGAGGTCGCGGGCGACTCGTCGATGCTTGTACTAGGGGCGCATGCCGGCAGCCCCCCGCGGGGTGCGGGACCCCCGATCGGCGTGCGAGGGACGGGCGTCCGGGCGGGCCCCGTTTCCAACTTCCCTCGGAACATTAAAACCCCCCGACCCCCTCGGTCTTCGCTCCGGCCCTATCGCTATTGCTCGGATATGTGCATCCACCGTCCCTCGTTGCCTTCGGTTATCTACCCCAGGGTGGGCCTTGCGCCGATGCCCCGATGGGGTGGCAGGGGTGGGGCTGCCGCGGCCGGCGCGTTTCGGCATCCGCGCTCGGGGGCTCGGACCCGAGTGGAGGTCGCGGGCGGCTCGTCGATGCCTGCACCGGGAGCGCATGCCGGCAGCCCCCCGCGGGGCGCCGGACCCCCGATCGGCGTGCGATGGACGGGGGGAGGGGCGGGCCCGGTTTGCAAATTCCCTCGGTACTTTAAAATCTCACGGCCCTGTCGGTGCTCCCTCCGGCCCTATCGCCACTGCTCGGATATGTGCATCCACCGTCCCTCGTTGCCTTCGGTTATCTACCCCGCGGTGGGCTTTGCGCCGATGCCCCGATGGGGTGGCAGGGGGGCACGCTCTAGGCCGTGCCACGGGGCGCGGGCGCCGGCGCCGTACGGCCCTCGCGGCGGCCGTGAGCGGCACCTCGGCTTGCTCGGTCTGTCCTCCCGGGACGCGCGACCCGTGCGACCGGGACGCGCATCCCGTGCGACCGGGACGCGTGTCCGGGCCGTTCCCGTTTGCAACGCTCCTCGGTACTTTGGAACGCTTGGGGTGGGCTTTGGGCGGATGCCCCGCCGGGGTGGTAGGGAGGGGGGGCGGCTGCTGCCGCGGCGGGACTTCCGCTCCGCTCCGCACAAGTCCGTCGCCTCGCGGCGGGCGCGCCCGGCACCGTTCGTCCCCGAGGGAGCCGGCACGCGCCCGCCGAGGCCCCGGCGCATGGGCGCCGCCGCCGGCCGTCCGCGCGGCGGCCGTGCGCCGGCTTCCTCCGTCGGCCCTCCCGGGATGCGCGACCCGTGCGACCGGGACGCGCATCCCGTGAGACCGGGACGCGTGTCCGGGCCGTTCCCGTTTGCAACGCTCCTCGGTACTTTGGAACGCTTGGGGTGGGCCTTGGGCGGATGCCCCGCCGGGGTGGTAGGGAGGGGGGGCTGCTGCTGCCGCGGCGGGACTTCCGCTCCACTCCGCACAAGTCCGTCGCCTCGCGGCGGGCGTGCCCGGCACCGTTCGTCCCCGAGGGAGCCGGCCCGCGCCCGCCGAGGCCCCGGCGCATGGGCGCCGCCGCCGGCCGTCCGCGCGGCGGCCGTGCGCCGGCTTCCTCCGTCGGCCCTCCCGGGACGCGCGACCCGTGCGACCGGGACGCGCATCCCGTGCGACCGGGACGCGTGTCCGGGCGGTTCCCGTTTGCAACGCTCCTCGGTACTTTGGAACGCTTGGGGTGGGCCTTGGGCGGATGCCCCGCCGGGGTGGTAGGGAGGGGGGGCTGCTGCTGCCGCGGCGGGACTTCCGCTCCACTCCGCACAAGTCCGTCGCCTCGCGGCGGGCGTGCCCGGCACCGTTCGTCCCCGAGGGAGCCGGCCCACGGAGGGAGCCGTGCGCCCCGGCGGATTGCGCGGCCCGCCGGCGCGCAACGCCGGGCCCACGTTTCGGCTGCGGGAAAGGCCTGCGGCGGCGAACCGTCCGCCCCGCCGGCCGAACCTTGCGCGGCGGCGCTTACGTGTCCGTGCGGCAGAGATGACCGAGCAAGCTCCGGCGATGGGCGGCGCCCTCCGTGCGCCCGGCCGGACCGCGCTGGCCGGCGGCGCGCAACGCCGGACCCCCGATCCGCGTGCGAGCGGCGAGCGTCCGGGCGGGCCCCTTTCGCAACTTCCCTCGGTACTCTAAACACCCCTTGCCTCTCGGTCTTCCCCCCGACCCTCTCGGTATTTGCTCGGATATGTGCATGCATCGTCCCTCGTTGCCTTCGGTTATCCTCCCCGGGGTGGGCTTTGCGCCGACGCGCCAACGGGGTGGTAGGGGGGCTGCAGCCGCGGCCGCCGTGTTTCGCCATCCGCGCGTGCGCCGCCGGATCCGAGTGGAGGTCGCGGGCGACTCGTCGATGCTTGTACTAGGGGCGCATGCCGGCAGCCCCCCGCGGGGTGCGGGACCCCCGATCGGCGTGCGAGGGACGGGCGTCCGGGCGGGCCCCGTTTCCAACTTCCCTCGGAACATTAAAACCCCCCGACCCCCTCGGTCTTCGCTCCGGCCCTATCGCTATTGCTCGGATATGTGCATCCACCGTCCCTCGTTGCCTTCGGTTATCTACCCCAGGGTGGGCCTTGCGCCGATGCCCCGATGGGGTGGCAGGGGTGGGGCTGCCGCGGCCGGCGCGTTTCGGCATCCGCGCTCGGGGGCTCGGACCCGAGTGGAGGTCGCGGGCGGCTCGTCGATGCCTGCACCGGGAGCGCATGCCGGCAGCCCCCCGCGGGGCGCCGGACCCCCGATCGGCGTGCGATGGACGGGGGGAGGGGCGGGCCCGGTTTGCAAATTCCCTCGGTACTTTAAAATCTCACGGCCCTGTCGGTGCTCCCTCCGGCCCTATCGCCACTGCTCGGATATGTGCATCCACCGTCCCTCGTTGCCTTCGGTTATCTACCCCGCGGTGGGCTTTGCGCCGATGCCCCGATGGGGTGGCAGGGGGGCACGCTCTAGGCCGTGCCACGGGGCGCGGGCGCCGGCGCCGTACGGCCCTCGCGGCGGCCGTGAGCGGCACCTCGGCTTGCTCGGTCTGTCCTCCCGGGACGCGCGACCCGTGCGACCGGGACGCGCATCCCGTGCGACCGGGACGCGTGTCCGGGCCGTTCCCGTTTGCAACGCTCCTCGGTACTTTGGAACGCTTGGGGTGGGCTTTGGGCGGATGCCCCGCCGGGGTGGTAGGGAGGGGGGG
>NW_024069803.1:22500-28527 GCF_009389715.1 Phoenix dactylifera
CCGTGGCCTGGGCGCGGGCGCGCGCGCCAGGCGCGCAGCGCGGCCGTGGCCTGGGCGCGGGCGCGCGCGCGGCCGTGGGCTGGGCGCGGGCGCGCGCGGCCGCGTGCGGCCGTGGCCTGGGCGCGGGCGCGCGCGGCCGCGTGCGGCTGGGGCTCATGGGCGCGGCTTGGGCCGCGCATGGGCATGCCATGGCTTTGGCACGCTGGGCACCGTCTTGGCCGACCTTGGAGGCACTTGGCCAAGCATTGGAGGCCTTGGCTTGGCCTAGGCTTGGCCAAGTGTGAATGGGCTTGGCCTATTGCGAAGAGTCACGGCAAAGGTTCGACCGAAGCTCGCGGCGCCCCGGACGGAGCCAGGCCGCTCCCGCCTTTGCCGCGGCGCACGGGCGCCGCCGCCGTCCGGCCGTCGCGGCGGCCGCGCACGGCACTTCGGCTTCCTCCGTCGGCCCTCTCGGGACGCGCGACCCGTGCGACCGGGACGCGTGTCCGGGCCGTTCCCGTTTGCAACGCTCCTCGGTACTTTGGAACGCTTGGGGTGGGCTTTGGGCGGATGCCCCGCTGGGGTGGTAGGGAGGGGGGGCTGCTGCCGCCGCGGCGGGCCTTCCGCTCCACTCCGCACAAGCCCGCCGTGGGCACTCGCTGCGGGCGTGCCCGGCACCGTTCGTCCTCGAGGGATTCGGCCCGTCGGCTCGCTCGGATGGGCCACGCGCAGCGGGCCCACGACGGAGCCGGCACGCTCCTTCTGCTGGCGCGGCGCTCGGTCTATGCCTCCGGCCGGCCGTTGCGGCGGCCGTGCACGGCGCTTCGGATCGGTCGGCCCGTCGTCCCGTCCCTGACGAAGTTTTCGCGGCCGCGCGCGCGCGGAGTTGGATCGGCCTTACTTGGTCCGATCCTTCGCCCTCGCATGTTGCGTGGGCTCGGTCCCGTCCCGTTCGGTGAAATCTTTGTCCGCTCTGGTGCGTCCCTGTGGGTTCCTTTGTCGGTTTTGCGGGTTCGGCCGGGCCTTCCGTGCCGGCCCGTCGGCTCGCTCGGATGGGCCCCGCGGAGTTGGCCCACGACGGAGCCGGCACGCTCCTTTCGCTGGTGCGGCGCTCGGTCTATGCCTTCGGTCGGCCCTTGCGGCGGCCGTGCGCGGTGCTTCGGATCGGTCGGCCGGTCTTCCCGTCCCTCATGAAGTGTTCGCGGCCGCGCGCGCGCGGAGTTGGATCGGCCTTACTTGGTCCGATCCTTCGCCCTCGCATGTTCCGTGGGCTCGGTCCCGTCCTGTTCGGTGAAATCTTTGTCCGCTCTGGTGCGTCCCTGTGGGTTCCTTTGTCGGTTTTGCGGGTTCGGCCGGGCCTTCCGCGCCGGCCCGTCGGCTCGCTCGGATGAGCCCCGCGGAGTTGGCCCACGACGGAGCCGGCACGCTCCTTCCGCTGGTGCGGCTCTCGGTCTACGCCTCCAGCCGGCCCTTGCGGCGGCCGTGCGCGGCGCTTCGGTTCGGTCGGCCGGTCTTCCTGTCCCTCACGAAGTGCTCGCGGCCGCGCGCGCGCGGAGTTGGATCGGCCTTACTTGGTCCGATCCGTCGCCATCGCATGTTGCGTGGGCTCGGTCCCGTCTCGGTGAAATCTTGGGCCGCTTTGGTGCGTCCCTGTGGGTTCCTTTGTCGGTTTTGCGGGCTCGGCGCCGGGCCTTCCGCGCCGGTCCGTCGGCTCGCTCGGACGGACCGTGCGCAGGTGGTCCCCGACGGAGCCGGCACGCTCCTTCCGCTGGCGCGGCGCTCGGTCTATGCCTCCGGCCGGCCATCGCGGCGGCCGTGCGCGGCGCTTCGGTTCGGTCGGCCGGTCGTCCCGTCCCTCACGAAGTTCCTGCGGCCGCGCGTGCGTGGAGCGGGATCGGCCTTACTTGGTCGGATCCGTCGCCCTCGCCTGTTGCGGGGGCTCGGTCCCGTCCCGTTCGGTGAAAGCTTTGCCCGCCCTGGTGCGTCCCCGTGGGTTCCTTTGTCGGTTTTGCGGCCTTGGCGGCGGGCCTTCCGTGTCGGCCCGTCGTCTCGCTCGGACGTGCCGCGCGCAGTTGGTCCCCGACGGAGCCGGCACGCTCTTCCTCTGGTGCGGCGTGCGCTCGCAGCCTCCGGCCGGCCCATGCGGCGTCCGTGCGCGGCGCTTCGGATCGGTCGGCCCGTCGTCTGGGTCCCTTACGAAGTTTTGCGCGACCGCTCCTTTGTCGCCGGTCCCCTGTTAGGGCTGACCGAGCCCTCCGTTCGCCCCCTGGCCCGTCGCATGGGCCCCCGGCGCCTCCGCGGCGCCCCACCGAAAACTGTCACGACGCGCATCCAGCGCCGACGAGGTCGCAGGTTACGTGCGGCAGCCGGGGGGCTAGGCCGAGCGGCGGCGGGCCCGCCCACGGACGGGCGCGGGGAGGAGCGCAGCCGGCACGCGGTGCGGAGCGGCGGCGGCATGCCGCCGGGCGGCCGACGGCTCAACCGTGCCCGAGTCCCGCGGGCACCGCGTCGCCCGGCCGGCGCGAGCGGCGGCGGGCCCGCCCGCGGACGGGCGCGGGGAGGAGCGCAGCCGGCACGCGGCGCGGAGCGGCGGCGGCATGCCGCCGGGCGGCCGACGGCTCAACCATGCCCGAGTCCCGCGGGCACCGCGTCGCCCGGCCGGCGCGAGCGCACGAGGGCGGGAGGCAACCGGGCGGCGCCTGCGGAACCGGATGCGACGGCCGGCGCCGCACGGCCCCGACGGGTCCGCACCGAAGACCAGCGCGGTGCGGATCGACCGCTGATGAGGTCAGAGGTTACGTGCGGCAGCCGGCCGGCTGGCCCGAGCGGCGGCCGGCACGCGACGCGGATCGAGCGGCCCCGACGGCTTGCAGCCGGGCGGCCGACGGCTAGGCCGTACCGGAGTCCCGCGGTCGTTCGGGCGAAGGGGCGCATGCTGCGGGAAAGGCCTGCGGCGGCGAACCGTCCGCCCGACCGGCCAAGCCTTCCGCGGCGGCGCGCACGTGGCGGCGCGGCCGAGATGACCGAGCGAAGCCCCGGCGATGGGCGGCGCGCACGTGTCCGTGCGGCCGAGATGACCGAGCGAAGCCCGGGCGGCGCCCGCCGTGCGCCCTGCCGGATCGCGCCTTCCGCCGGCGCGCAACGCCGGTCCCGCGTTCCGGCCGCGGGAGAGGCCTGCGTCGGCGAACCGTCCGCCCCGCCGGCCGAACCTTCCGCGGCTGCGCGCACGTGTCCGTGCGGCCGAGATGACCGAGCGAAGCCCCGGCGTCGGGCGGCGCCCGCCGTGCGCCCCGGCGGATTGCGCGGCCCGCCGGCGCGCAACGCCGGGCCCACGTTTCGGCTGCGGGAAAGGCCTGCGGCGGCGAACCGTCCGCCCCGCCGGCCGAACCTTGCGCGGCGGCGCTTACGTGTCCGTGCGGCAGAGATGACCGAGCAAGCTCCGGCGATGGGCGGCGCCCTCCGTGCGCCCGGCCGGACCGCGCTGGCCGGCGGCGCGCAACGCCGGACCCCCGATCCGCGTGCGAGCGGCGAGCGTCCGGGCGGGCCCCTTTCGCAACTTCCCTCGGTACTCTAAACACCCCTTGCCTCTCGGTCTTCCCCCCGACCCTCTCGGTATTTGCTCGGATATGTGCATGCATCGTCCCTCGTTGCCTTCGGTTATCCTCCCCGGGGTGGGCTTTGCGCCGACGCGCCAACGGGGTGGTAGGGGGGCTGCAGCCGCGGCCGCCGTGTTTCGCCATCCGCGCGTGCGCCGCCGGATCCGAGTGGAGGTCGCGGGCGACTCGTCGATGCTTGTACTAGGGGCGCATGCCGGCAGCCCCCCGCGGGGTGCGGGACCCCCGATCGGCGTGCGAGGGACGGGCGTCCGGGCGGGCCCCGTTTCCAACTTCCCTCGGAACATTAAAACCCCCCGACCCCCTCGGTCTTCGCTCCGGCCCTATCGCTATTGCTCGGATATGTGCATCCACCGTCCCTCGTTGCCTTCGGTTATCTACCCCAGGGTGGGCCTTGCGCCGATGCCCCGATGGGGTGGCAGGGGTGGGGCTGCCGCGGCCGGCGCGTTTCGGCATCCGCGCTCGGGGGCTCGGACCCGAGTGGAGGTCGCGGGCGGCTCGTCGATGCCTGCACCGGGAGCGCATGCCGGCAGCCCCCCGCGGGGCGCCGGACCCCCGATCGGCGTGCGATGGACGGGGGGAGGGGCGGGCCCGGTTTGCAAATTCCCTCGGTACTTTAAAATCTCACGGCCCTGTCGGTGCTCCCTCCGGCCCTATCGCCACTGCTCGGATATGTGCATCCACCGTCCCTCGTTGCCTTCGGTTATCTACCCCGCGGTGGGCTTTGCGCCGATGCCCCGATGGGGTGGCAGGGGGGCACGCTCTAGGCCGTGCCACGGGGCGCGGGCGCCGGCGCCGTACGGCCCTCGCGGCGGCCGTGAGCGGCACCTCGGCTTGCTCGGTCTGTCCTCCCGGGACGCGCGACCCGTGCGACCGGGACGCGCATCCCGTGCGACCGGGACGCGTGTCCGGGCCGTTCCCGTTTGCAACGCTCCTCGGTACTTTGGAACGCTTGGGGTGGGCTTTGGGCGGATGCCCCGCCGGGGTGGTAGGGAGGGGGGGCGGCTGCTGCCGCGGCGGGACTTCCGCTCCGCTCCGCACAAGTCCGTCGCCTCGCGGCGGGCGCGCCCGGCACCGTTCGTCCCCGAGGGAGCCGGCACGCGCCCGCCGAGGCCCCGGCGCATGGGCGCCGCCGCCGGCCGTCCGCGCGGCGG
Organism: Phoenix dactylifera; assembly: GCF_009389715.1. NCBI lineage: Eukaryota > Viridiplantae > Streptophyta > Magnoliopsida > Arecales > Arecaceae > Phoenix > Phoenix dactylifera. Next base: position 27,248 of record NW_024069803.1, read on the forward strand.
CCGTGCGCCGGCTTCCTCCGTCGGCCCTCCCGGGATGCGCGACCCGTGCGACCGGGACGCGCATCCCGTGAGACCGGGACGCGTGTCCGGGCCGTTCCCGTTTGCAACGCTCCTCGGTACTTTGGAACGCTTGGGGTGGGCCTTGGGCGGATGCCCCGCCGGGGTGGTAGGGAGGGGGGGCTGCTGCTGCCGCGGCGGGACTTCCGCTCCACTCCGCACAAGTCCGTCGCCTCGCGGCGGGCGTGCCCGGCACCGTTCGTCCCCGAGGGAGCCGGCCCGCGCCCGCCGAGGCCCCGGCGCATGGGCGCCGCCGCCGGCCGTCCGCGCGGCGGCCGTGCGCCGGCTTCCTCCGTCGGCCCTCCCGGGACGCGCGACCCGTGCGACCGGGACGCGCATCCCGTGCGACCGGGACGCGTGTCCGGGCGGTTCCCGTTTGCAACGCTCCTCGGTACTTTGGAACGCTTGGGGTGGGCCTTGGGCGGATGCCCCGCCGGGGTGGTAGGGAGGGGGGGCTGCTGCTGCCGCGGCGGGACTTCCGCTCCACTCCGCACAAGTCCGTCGCCTCGCGGCGGGCGTGCCCGGCACCGTTCGTCCCCGAGGGAGCCGGCCCACGGAGGGAGCCGTGCGCCCCGGCGGATTGCGCGGCCCGCCGGCGCGCAACGCCGGGCCCACGTTTCGGCTGCGGGAAAGGCCTGCGGCGGCGAACCGTCCGCCCCGCCGGCCGAACCTTGCGCGGCGGCGCTTACGTGTCCGTGCGGCAGAGATGACCGAGCAAGCTCCGGCGATGGGCGGCGCCCTCCGTGCGCCCGGCCGGACCGCGCTGGCCGGCGGCGCGCAACGCCGGACCCCCGATCCGCGTGCGAGCGGCGAGCGTCCGGGCGGGCCCCTTTCGCAACTTCCCTCGGTACTCTAAACACCCCTTGCCTCTCGGTCTTCCCCCCGACCCTCTCGGTATTTGCTCGGATATGTGCATGCATCGTCCCTCGTTGCCTTCGGTTATCCTCCCCGGGGTGGGCTTTGCGCCGACGCGCCAACGGGGTGGTAGGGGGGCTGCAGCCGCGGCCGCCGTGTTTCGCCATCCGCGCGTGCGCCGCCGGATCCGAGTGGAGGTCGCGGGCGACTCGTCGATGCTTGTACTAGGGGCGCATGCCGGCAGCCCCCGCGGGGGTGCGGACCCCCGATCGGCGTGCGAGGGACGGGGCGTCCGGCGGGCCCCGTTTCCAACTTCCCTGGAACATTAAAACCCCACCGACCCCCTCGGTCTTCGGCTCCGGCCTATC
>NW_024069804.1:0-28641 GCF_009389715.1 Phoenix dactylifera
CTAATTTTTTTTGCATATATACCCTTCTAAATATAGAAAATTATATAAATATCCTTGTAAAGTTACTATTTGCTTGTATACCCTAATAAAAATTTCTACTTGTACGCCTAACCATTAAGGGTATTTTAGTCATTTTAATTTGAAACCGCTAATTTTTTAACGGCGTTAGATGACATGGGTATATATGCAAAAATAAGAACAAAAAAGGGTAGAACAACAAAACAAGTATTTTACGAGGGTATACATGCAAATATCAATTTTGGAAGGGTATTCACGCAAAATCCGATATTTAGAAGGGTATCCATGCAAAAAATCCTTGTTTTTAAAACTTTATCTTTTGTTTTGAAAATAGGTTAGTAAAGTTTCCAGTTGACTAGGCTTCGGTTAGATGTCCTGACAACCTTTCTTTTCAAAGAGTTAGGCTAAAAATCTTAAATAGGAATCATGATGTAATCTTTTTTTCTTATGATTAAGACATGATAAGCTATATTTCATGTAAACACCAAATCATGTACTAAGTATGTTTCCAAATTTTCAAACTATTGGGTAATTGAGGTTTATGGCAAACTCATGAGAAAATGGTTCCTTTGTATCTCGGTCGTGAGGACTTTACAATTCACCAAGTGATTGCACTAAAAAGAAAATTAAAAGAAATACCAAAGAGAAACTAGATCAAAAGAAAGAAATTAGATAAACCTTCATTAGTCATATTTTATACATCGGTAGCTTAAAAAATCACATAAAATGATTGATTCTTATCACATGCATCTCATGCATATAATTTCAGATCTGATAATTTTAATTTTAATCATGCTACCAACTGAATCTCTGATTATACAAGACATGATTTTTAATTGTTTCAATCTCATTGTAATTTAAAATCAACATGCAACATCATAAGAATAAAAATCAGCATGCTGAAATTTCTGAAATCTGAAATTTCAGCACGCAGAAAATTTCAGCAAGCATGAATATTTAAAATTCAGATCTAATAAAATCCTAATCAAGTCTATTAATGTTAATCTTAATCCTAAAAACCCGGCTCTGATACCACTTTCGGTTTACCCTCACACCACGTTGCGACGATCGCAGCGGAAAGACGCGCGCGGGGTCATTCATCTCATGAACGTCCAGAGAAACGTAGATTTCAAAAAAATTCTGAGTTCTCTAACTCAGAAGATCATGAAATCTGAAGGAAAGGATTAAAATTAATTACTTGATTAATTTTCAGATCTACAATTAAAATTATAAAGATCAAATCTTTACCTTTGAGCGGGTAGATCTTCACCGCTATTTGATGATCGTGGAAATCAGGTTCGCTTGAAGCCGCACAAGTGTCCGGCCTCTACGGGTATCCACATGAAGATCTGGATTGATCGAGGTTGCGATCTCACCGCGGTGCTAGCTCCCTTGCAGAGATCCCTTTTGATGGTTGGAACTTCTCTAAGCAATCAACTCTTGATTGTTTCCAAGAGGAGAAAGAAGGAGAAGGAAGAAACGCTTTCTTTTCTTTTCTTTACCATGGAAGAAGAAGGAGGAAGAGAGAAACACCTTTCTCTCTTTGTTTTCTTCCATGCATCTGATGAAGAGGAGGAAGAATCAAACATCCTTGCTGCTCCTCTTTTGCCTTGCGGATGGAAGAAGGAAGAGAGGGAGAGATGGAGGCTGCTCGCCTAAAAAGAACCACCAAGAATCATCCCAAAGGGGGCTGCCCCCTTTTTTATTCTTTTTCTTTGAAGCCCTAGGTGTGGACTCCTCCTAAAAGTTAGGAGGAGCCGCTCCAATGTTTGGCCAAAACGGGTCTTGCGTCCCGGGCATCCGGGACGCGAGTCCCGTCCATCCGGGTCGCGCAACCCGGTCATCCAGGACGCGGATCCCGGGAGCATCCGAGGAAGGGAGGGGCTCTTGCCCCTCCCTTCTAATCCTAATCAAATTAGGATTTAGGTGGCCCTTGGTTCATTGAATCCTAATCTAAGTAGAACCCAATTAGTCGCCCTATTTGATTCACATGAATCCTAATCTAATTAGGAGTCATCTTTATCTGTTGGACCAAAATTAATTAGGACTCTAGGAATCCTAATCCAATTAGGACTCATATAATTTTAGTCCTAATCCAATTAGGACTCATATAATTTTAGTCCTAATCCAATTAGGACTTTTATAATTTTAGTCCTAATCCAATTAGAACTTTAGGAATCCTACTCTAAGTAGGACTCTAATAATTTGAAGTCCTAAACTAATTAGAATCTAGGTGTCCTACTCCAAGTAGGACTCTTGAACCTTATCATATAAGGTCGAGCCCAATTAATTAAGTCCAATTGATTCAATCAAATTGCAATCCAATTACAATTAATTCCTTCTTCAACTCACTAACTCTTAGTGGGTTAAACTAATTATCAATCAAATTGACAATTACAAACTATTGTGATTCCAAATCACAATTCAACCATTAGATCGATCAGATCCTCTATTGTGTGTGACCCCATAGGTTCTATTCTGTCTGGTAGTGAGATATGTTGTGATCCCTATCACAATATCATTGAAACTCCTTTCAATGGGTTAGAACAATTCCAACTCTTCTCATTCGGGTTCACTGATCATCAAGTGAATGTCTCTGAGTCTCACAATCCACCAGTGACACCTAGCAGCATGTAGTGGCAACCCAGCAGAGTAGAATAGATGAACCTCTAGGTGCAGTTAGCATATGATACAGTCCCTCTATCGTGGATCCCAACAGGATGGAGGTCATGGATAACTCGTCAAACCCCATCATCTGTTATATGTAAAATTTATTCGACTCCAGTTCGAGATTGGAAAACTCTTTTTCCAAAAACTACCTTGGCCAAGGATTTACGAACTCAGTCTCATAAATCACATAGGATCTCTCCTAATCTATCAAGGTCGATAGATTCCATCTAGATGCACCCCTACTCCTGCAATGAACTTACTGCAGCTAATCTGCACCACAAGGACCCAAATGGATAGGGCCCATATTTATGTGCTCGTGAAACTACAGCAACCTCACTGTGAATAGCCGAGGCATTGTAGGTCAAAGGACCAGTCATACAACTGCAGCATCAAGTAAGTCACTGACGAGTGGATAGACATCCAAGTGACTACTTGCTTTGGTCACGCTCAGTACCCTTGTTCTCTAACAAGCACTTACACAATCACTCCAGTGTCCCTACACTGTGGACTCAAGACTCATCCATTTGACTAAGTGATCTGTGCACTAATCTCAGCGGATCGATCACCGTCCCTCGTGATGGATCCATCGATCAGAAATAATTCAGGAATTAATCACCAATGACACATGCCTCAAATTCTCAACTCTTGAGAATATGCGTCGTCATCTTATTAATTCCTTGGACGATTCATGGATACATAAGAACATGAATGAAAAGAATGCCCATCCTAATAAATTCATTATTAGGTCAAGTACAAATTTATGTCCCAAAATAAAATAATGCGTCAGCCAAATTGGCTTCTAGGGCATATTTCTAACAATCTCTCACTTGCACTAAAGCCAATCAACCATAAATCTAAGCCCCATCTTCTCAAGATGTGCTTCAATTTTTTGCTGACTTAGCTTCTTAGTGAATAGGTCTACCACGTTGACTGTGGAGTCTACTCTCTATGCCTCTACTTATTTCTTTTCGAGATAGTCGCATATCAGGTTAAACTACCGCTCTATGTCCTTAGACTTCTGGTGAGACCTTGGCTCCTTAGCTAGTGCTATGGTGCCATTGTTATCGCAGTATAGTGTTATAGCATCGGATGACATTACACCTAATTCTGCAATAAACTTCTTAATCGAGAAGGTTTCCACTGCACCCTTAGAGGTGGCGATACATTCAATTTTTAAGGTAGAATCTGTAATGATCGATTGTTTGGAACTCTTCCAAATTACCGAACACCATTGCACATATTCTAATGTAGACTTTTTATCATCAAATGTGTGTATCCTTCTACCTTTAACTCTGATCTTCTCCTAAAGACCAAGAATATGTCCTTAGTTCTTCTCAAGTACCTACGACTGTTCTTCACAACTATCCAGTGCTCGTTGCTTGGATTTGACTGATATATGCTCATGACACTCACAGCATGTGCTATATCAGGTCATGTACATAGCATGGCATACATGAGGCTCCCTATAGCCAAAGCATAAGGGATCTTGCTCATCCGCTAAATCTCTTCAGATGTGTTGGGGCACATCTTCTTAGAGTGATTTATCCCATGCCTAAGGAGTAATAATCTCCTTTCAGAGGTTTCCATGCCGAACCTCTTCAGCACTCCTTCTATGTATATATTCTGTGATAGGACAAGCATCCTCTTAGATATATCTTTATAGACCTTAATTTCCAAAATATATGATACTTTCCCAAGGTCTTTCATAGATAATTTCTTAGACAACCATACCTTGACCTTAGTTAGCATGGAAATATCATTCCCAACAAGAAGGATATCATCCGCGTACAATACGAGAAATACAATAGCCCTCCCACTAACCTTCTTATAAACACATGGTTCCTCTTCGTTTTTGATGAAATCAAACGATTTGATTACATCGTTGAAATGAGTTTTCCAACTCCGAGATGCTTGCTTTAGTCCATAGATGGATATTTGCAGTTTACAGACCTTGTGATCACCATCACAATATCATGATATGCTGCAACAGCGAGCAATATTTGAATAGACTTCAGCATGGCTATAGGTGAAAAGATATACTGATAATCAATGCCTTCGTATCGATTATAACCTTTCGCTACTAGCCTTGCCTTATAGGTCTCTACCTAGCCATTCAAACCTTTTTGTCCTTTTGTAAATCTAATTACAACCAATAGGTACTATACCTTCTGGTGGATCTACTAAGGTCCAAACTTGGTTGGAATGCATGGAGTCCATCCCTGACTTCATTGCTTCCAACCATTGCTCAGAATCGATGTCTAACATTGCCTCGTTATAGGTATTGGGATTCTTACCTTGATCCCTATCTCCCATGGAACACTTCCTCTTCATCCTCTGTAAGCATACCTAAGTACCTTTCAGGAGGATGGAAGATCCTACTAAACTTACGAGGTGGAGGAGATACAACATGTACTGGCTCAATACGAATAGGTTCTATAGGCACAATGACTTGTTGCTCTTCAGAGACTTTCTCTTCGAGCTCAATTTTTCTCCCAGTGCCTCTATCAAGGAAAAATCGTATCCTAATGACTCTTTAGGATATCCAATAAAACGAGTATTAATTGTCTTATCCTCTAACTTGTCCGCCTGTTGTCGCTTGATGTGGGCCGGACATCCCCAAATCGTGAGATAACTAAGACTTGGATTCTTACCATGTCATATCTCATACGGTATGGTAGGAACAGATTTAGAGGAAACTCTATTCAATAAGTAAATAGCCGAAAATAGGGTATCTCTCTAAAGAAACAAGGGTAAATCAGTGAAGCTCATCATGGACCTGACCATATCCAATAGGGTCTGATTCCCCCTCTCAGACACCCCGTTGAGCTGAGATGTACCAGAAGGGGTCCATTGTGAAACTATACCATTCTTTTTGAGATAATCTTGGAACTCTCCACTAAGGTGTTTACCTTCTCGATCCGATCGAAGAACCTTAATGAGTTTTCCTATTTGTTTTTCTACTTCATATCCGAACTCTTTGAACTTTTTCAAAAGCTTCAGATTTGTGTCTCATACACATATCAATACCGTGAGTAATCATCGGTAAATGAAGTAAACAATTATTTTTCCTAGCTTGCACATCGAATGGGCCACACACGTCAGTGTGTACTAGGGTAAGTATTTCAGTGGACCTCTTTCCGTGTCCTACAAAGGGTAATTTGGCCATCTTTCCTTGAAGGTAGGATTCACAAATCGGATATGACTTGAAAGTCAATGAGCCAAAAGCCCATGTTTCTCCAATTTGTTTATTCTGTCTTCTCCTATATGGCCAAGCCTGAGGAGCCACAAATACTTTAGATTTATCTCATCTCTAGATCTTTTGGATCCTATGGTACTCACTATTTGCTCAGATAATTTCACAGGTACATCCAAATGTAAGTGATAGAGACTGTCAATCATAAACCATGTGGAACCAATTTATTTCTCAAATAAATGGAACAACAGTCTTATAAAAATCTTTTTGTGCTAAACAAGATACAAAAATCAAATTTCTGCTAGCAGTAGGTAACAGTTCCTAAGTATCCTGAGCATATCTGACATACCTTCTTAAGGTGTGTCATCCTTTCTTGCTTTTTATGCTTTCCATGTATGTAGGACAGATCCTCTTGCAATGGCCATCCACAATGCAATGAAAACACTTTCCCTTGCAATCGACCCTTTTCTTGGAACTTTCTTACTTGGCCTTTTCTCGATTTTCTGCTTCTTTGCAGGCTTCTTCTTCTTCCAGATAGACTCTCTCTTGGAAGTAGAAGCCAACTCGACAGCAAAAACTATACCCCTTGAACTCTTCAAGGTTTCTAAGGTAGTTACCAATTTATTTAACAATTCTGTTTTGTTGCATACAGTCTTGTTCATATGATAGTTTACTATAAACTGTTCATATGAAGCTAGAAGGGATTGCGGGATCAAATCCGTTTGTAATTCCTTGTGCATGGTCATGCCGAGCTTCTCAAGCTCCTCAAAATCCTTTATCATGGTCAAACTATGATTATGGACGAACTGCCCTTCGCGTATCTTGGCCTTGAAGAGCCTTTTAGATACTTCAAACCATGTTGCATGACTCTGTTCACCCTACAACTCTTGCATGTGATTCAATATATCCTCGGCAGTCTTCATGTTCTAATGCTGGCATTAAAGTTCATTGGACATTGATGCCATTATATAGCACCTAATTTTATTGTCATTGTTCGTCCACTTGTCATGCATCTTATGCTGATCAGTGATCAGACGGACTGGTAACGCAGAAAATTCATGGTCTAGCACACACCCTAATTTCACACAATTCAAAACTATTTTGAAATTGTAGAGCCAGTCTTTATAATTGGGTTTGGTCAAACGGTGGTTCTTTAGGATATGAGTTAAGAGTTTGGAAGCTGACTTTATAATCCTCAGAGAGTAAAGATTCTAGTTAGAATTTTGTACTTCAACTCTATTTGTTTTAAGGACATTTAAAACAAACACCTCCCACTATTTTCTTGAATCTCTTACACTCCTCCGGTAGAGAAACGGAAACCTGCGACTCTAGATTTCAAGTGGGGTGCTACGGTCCCACCAATTTACATGCCACCTCACCTAACAGTTATTGATGACACATAAATGATAAGTGTACAACTCTTTGTACAATGCTTCTCAAGCAAGTTGTAGCCTACTTGGTCTCCAAGTCATAAGAACCTCACCTAACAGTTATTGGTCCCGTTCCTTGGTTAAGTCAGACCCACCATAATTCCCGCAGAAGTAAAGTCGTCATTGGGCCCTCACCTAACAGTTATTGGTACCCAACTCCATCTCTACCCCACAACATCTCATGCCAATAGAGAGGTCCAGTCCCCCGATGCAACTTGCCCACTGCATCCAGCCGAGACAAATCAATGCCGGAAAGACCTTAGCAACTCTACTACGGTGGAAGACCTTAAGACTTAATATTAGGTAATATAGTCTTAGTGATTCCAACTTTGAGCTATTCATAGGAGGTAATCGATCAATTGGCCAGGTAAGCAGGTGGGAGGCTCCCCTTACTCAGAGAGTAAGGTCCTAATTAAGTAACCACCTTTAATGCTTTCCTAGACACCAATTAGATCAATTAATCAAATATGACTAGCTCAATGCATCATTCACTCTCGACTGATTGAGGAGGTTTTAGGTCTCAAAGGATTTGCATTTAATGTAACAATCTATCCCAAACCAAATGTTATATAATTACATCTTATATAAATGTCACATTGGTTCAAGTTTACATCCTATATAAATATGAAACTCTTTCATATATTATGTGATTACATCTTATATAAATGACATAATTGTTTCAGTTTACATCTTATGTAAATGTTCTATTTTTAAGAATTTTATTTACATCTCATGCAAATAAATTTTGTTTAACTAATACATACATCTCATGCATACATTTTAAACACATCCTCAAACAGGGGTCCACTCATATATGCTTGGAGTCAACTCGAGTTAACCTTAAGTCGACTCGAGTTGACATCCTTTAATTATCATGAATCCATGATTTGATCATATCTTATTCATCTCATGCATATATAATTTTCCTTTTAAGCATAGGCATAAGCAGATAAATATATTTTTATGATCATGAATCCATGATTGATTCTTATCACATGCATCTCATGCATATAATTTTAGATCTGATAATTTTAATTTTAATCATGCTACCAACTGAATTATACAAGACATGATTTTTAATTGTTTCAATCTCATTGTAATTTAAAATCAACATGCAACATCATAAGAATAAAAATCAGCATGCTGAAATTTCTGAAATCTGAAATTTCAGCACGCAGAAAATTTCAGCAAGCATGAATATTAAAATTCAGATCTAATAAAATCCTAATCAAGTCTATTAATGTTAATCTTAATCCTAAAAACCCGGCTCTGATACCACTTTCGGTTTACCCTCACACGCATTGCGACGATCGCAGCGGAAAGACGCGCGCGGGGTCGTTCATCTCATGAACGTCTAGAGAAACGTAGATTTCAAAAAAATTCTGAGTTCTCTAACTTAGAAGATCATGAAATCTGAAGGAAAGTATTAAAATTAATTACTTGATTAATTTTCAGATCTACAATTAAAATTATAAAGATCAAATCTTTACCTTTGAGCGGGTAGATCTTCACCGCTATTTGATGATCGTGGAAATCAGGTTCGCTTGAAGCCGCAGAAGTGTCCGGCCTCTACGGGTATCCACATGAAGATCTGGATTGATCGAGGTTGCGATCTCACCGGGGTGCTAGCTCCCTTGCAGAGATCCCTTTTGATGGTTGGAACTTCTCTAAGCAATCAACTCTTGATTGTTTCCAAGAGGAGAAAGAAAGAGAAGGAAGAAACGCTTTCTTTTCTTTTCTTTACCATGGAAGAAGAAGGAGGAAGAGAGAAACACCTTTCTCTCTTTGTTTTCTTCCATGCATCTGATGAAGAGGAGGAAGAATCAAACATCCTTGCTGCTCCTCTTTTGCCTTGCGGATGGAAGAAGGAAGAGAGGGAGAGATGGAGGCCGCTCGCCTAAAAAGAACCACCAAGAATCATCCCAAAGGGGGCTGCCCCCTTTTTTATTCTTTTTCTTTGAAGCCCTAGGTGTGGACTCCTCCTAAAAGTTAGGAGGAGCCGCACCAATGTTTGGCCAAAACGGGTCTTGCGTCCCGGGCATCCGGGATGCGAGTCCCATCCATCCGGGTCGCGCATCCCGGTCATCCAGGACGCGGATCCAGGGAGCATCCGAGGAAGGGAGGGGCTCTTGCCCCTCCCTTCTAATCCTAATCAAATTAGGATTTAGGTAGCCCTTGGTTCATTGAATCCTAATCTATGTAGAACCCAATTAGTCTCCCTATTTGATTCACATGAATCCTAATCTAATTAGGAGTCATCTTTATCTATTGGACCAAAATTAATTAGGACTCTAGGAATCCTAATCCAATTAGAACTCATATAATTTTAGTCCTAATCCAATTAGGACTTTTATAATTTTAGTCCTAATCCAATTAGAACTTTAGGAATCCTACTCTAAGTAGGACTCTAATAATTTGAAGTCCTAATCTAATTAGAATCTAGGTGTCCTACTCCAAGTAGGACTCTTGAACCTTATCATATAAGATCGAGCCCAATTAATTAAGTCCAATTGATTCAATCAAATTGCAATCCAATTACAATTAATTCCTTCTTCAACTCACTAACTCTTAGTGGGTTAAACTAATTATCAATCAAATTGACAATTACAAACTATTGTGATTCCAAATTACAATTCAACCATTAGATCGATCAGATCCTCTATTGTGTGTGACCCCATAGGTTCTATTCTGTCTGGTAGTGAGATATGTTGTGATCGCTATCACAATATCATTGAAACTCCTTTCAATGGGTTAGAACAATTCCAACTCTTCTCATTCGGGTTCACTGATCATCAAGTGAATGCCTCTGAGTCTCACAATCCACCAGTGACACCTAGCAGCATATAGTGGTAACCCAGCAGAGTAGAATAGATGAACCTCTAGGTGCAGTTAGCATATGATACAGTCCCTCTATCGTGGATCCCAACAGGATGGAGGTCATGGATAACTCGTCAAACCCCATCATCTGTCATATGTAAAATTTATTCGACTCCAGTTCGAGATTGGAAAACTCTTTTTCCAAAAACTACCTTGGCGAAGGATTTACGAACTCAGTCTCATAAATCACATAGGATCTCTCCTAATCTATCAAGGTCGATAGATTCCATCTAGATGCACCCCTACTCCTGCAATGAACCTACTGCAGCTAATCTGCACCACAAGGACCCAAATGGATAGGGCCCATATTTATGTGCTCGTCAAACTACAGCAACCTCACTGTGAATAGCCGAGGCATTGCAGGTCAAAGGACCAGTAATACAACTGCAGCATCAAGTAAGTCACTGACGAGTGGATAGACATCCAAGTGACTACTTGCTTTGGTCACGCTCAGTACCCTTGTTCTCTAACAAGCGCTTACACAATCACTCCAGTGTCCCTACACTGTGGACTCAAGACTCATCCATTTGACTAAGTGATCTGTGAACTAATCTCAGCGGATCGATCACCGTCCTGTTAGATGTATGCCCTAGAAGCCAATTTGGCTGACACATTGTTGATTCTAGGGACATAATTTTGTACTTGACTATTTATTATTGAATAAATAAAAGGCATCTTTTCATTCATATTGTTTATGTGTCTATGAATCGTCCAAGAAATTAATAAGATGATGATACATATTCTCAAGAGTTGAGAATTTGAGCCATGTATCATTGGTGATTAATTTCTAAATGCTCCTGATCAATGAATCATCACGAGGACGGTGATCGATCCGATCAGTGCACAGATCACTTTCCTTCTGGATGGACGAGACTTGAGTCCACAGTGTAGGGACACTGAAGTGATAGTGCAGGTGCTTGTTAGAGAACAAGGGTACTGAGCGTGACCAATACAAGAAGTCACTTGGATGTCTATCCACTCGTCAGTGACTTGCTTGATGTTGCAGTAGTGTGACTGGTCCTTTGACCTGCGGTGCTTCGGCTACTCACAGTGAGGTTATTATAGTTTGACTGCACACATACATGGTCTCTAGCCATATGGGTCCATGTAGTGTAGATTGGCTGCAGTAAGTTCACTGTAGGAGTAGGGTATGCACCTATAAGGAATCTATCGACCTTGATAGAAGAGGAGTGATCCTATGTGATTTGTTAGACTGAGTTCTAAGACCTTGGCCAGGGCAGTAATATAAAGTGGAAAAAGAGTTTTCCATTAGCGAACTCAAGTCGAATAAATCTTGACATATGACAGACGATGGGGTTTGACGAGTTGTCCATGACCTCCGTCCTGTAGGGATCCACGATAGTAGGATTGTATCACACGTTAACTGCACCTAGAGGTTCATCATTCCATTCTGCTGGGTAGCCACTACATGCTGCTAGGTGTCACTGGTGGATGGTGGGACTCATAGGGATTATCTTGATGATCGATAAACCCTAATGAGTTGAGTTGGAATCGTTCCAACCCATTGAAAGGAGTTTTCAATGATATTGAGATAGAGATCACAATATATCTCACTACCAGTCAGAATAGAACCTATGGGGTCACACACACTAGAAGTATTGACCGATCCGATGGTTGAAATCGTGATTAGGAATCACAAGTAATCAATTTGATTGATAAGAAGTTGAAGAAGGAACAAAGGGAATTAATTAATTGGACTTGAAACAAGAGTCCTACTTCGAGTAGGATACCTAGAGTCCTAATTGGATTAGGACTGGGAATCCTAGTTGGAGTAGGACTGGGATTTCCTACTTGGAATAGGATTCCTACAATCCTAATGAGATTAGAAATTTTGAATTAAAATTGGATTCCTACTTGGAGTAGGATTCCTAGAAATCCTAATTGGATTAGGACTTCGGATTCAAATAGAGTCCTAATTGGATTAGGACTAAAATTAAATACATCCTAATTGGATTAGGATTCCTTAAGTCCAAATTAATTATTAATCTAATGAATCAACATGACTCCTAATTGGATCAGGATTGAAGAGTTCAATTGAGTCATGGTTCATTCAAGTCCTAATTGGATTAGGACTAGCCTAGATTGGATCCAAATTGGTTCACCCTTGGGCTAAGCCTAATTGGATTAAGGCTAAACCACATTAGGGCCTCCCAATCCTCATTAGATGAGGATTAGGGCAATATGAGAGGGAGGGGCTCACGCCCCTCCTCCTTGGATCTCTTGGTGCGGCAACAAGAGGGGCCGGCGCCCCTCTTGGTAATACATCAAGGGCTCCTAACTTGTAGGAGCCCTAGATGTTATAAAAGGAGGACTCTTGGGGGCTGACCTAATGTATAAAGGAATCCCCCTCCTCTCCATCACGTGGCCACCCTCTCCCTCCCTTGGTTCAGCCGCCAGCAAGAAGAAGGGAAAAAGAAGCCATGGCGCCCTCCTCTTCCTCCTTTCCTCCTTCCAACGCAGGGAAAAGAAAGTAGGTTGCAGGGGCCTTGCTTCTTCCTCTTCTTCTTCCTCCTCTCAAGTACATTCATGAGTTGAAAGAAAGAGAGGAGATCAGCCATCAAAAGTTATCTCTGCAAGGGAGCTAGCACCCCGGTGAGATAGAAAGCTTGGATCGGATCCTGCTTCGTGTGGATACCCGTAGAGGCCGGACGTTTGAACGGCTTCAAGCGAACCCTCTTCCAAAAACCACGAATTCAGATTTGCGGTGATCATCTACCCGCGCAAGGTGAAGATCTGATCTTCCTAATAGTTTTAAAAGTTTTAATTCTTACCTAATTACGAAAGGTCTTGAAACAACGTTCATGCGATGAACGTCGATCCCGCACATGCCTCTTCCGCTGCCATCTGATTTTTGTTTTTGAAATATCAGCGGCATGGGCGGGTTTCCAACAGTGGTATCAGAGCCTAGGCTTCGTAGATTAAGGTAAGAATTAAATATCTAAAGGCTTATTAGATCTGAAAATTGAATGATCATGCATGCTGAAAAATTCTGCATGCAGATTTTTCAGGGGTGCTGATTTTTTGCATGCTGATTTTTATGTGATAAAAAGATGATTCTAATTGCATTGTTAATGGGATTACAAAGTTTAGAATCATGATTAGCATGATCAGCGACCTATGTCATGATATAATCAGTTAGTTTTCAGATCTGAAAATTATAATTGTTGCATACGGTGATGATCATAGGATTCAAACCCTTTTGGTATCAAATGTAATGACCTACGATGTGATCTGCGATGTCATGTAATTTTTTAGATGCTTGCATGCATCTTATTTGATGTTTTGAGAGGCCTGCGTGCCTCCTAAAAGGAGATGTAAATTATTTTTATTTTTATTTTACATCTGGTTGTATTTCTGTGATGTGATGTACATCAACGATCAAGTTGAAGCAAAGGCATGAGATGAAAGGTGATCTAAGCGGTTGATGGCGATGGGATCAAGAGTTGATCAAGGATCGAATCAAGGAGGCTTGAAACCAATTCAAGAGTTAAAGACCACTTGATCGATTGATGTGCATGTGCTTGTAATACGACCTAATTAGAATCCATGATCATCACCTATTTAAAGTTTAACTTTATTTGATGCTGCGATTATAACTGCCTGTGATGTACCGTTTGCATGTGATGTGAATGCGAGTCGGGTAGATAGGTTTACATGTGACGTAGCAAACCCAATTGAGACCTAAATCAAAACCTCCTCAATCAAGTCGAGAGTGAACCGACATGAGCGAGTCATATTAGATTAATTGATCTAATTGGTGTCTAGGAAAGCATGAAAGGTGGTTACTTAATTAGGACCTTACTCTCTGAGTAAGGAGAGCCTCCCACCTGCTTACCTGGCCAATTGTTCGATTACCTCTTATGAAGGGCTCAAGTTGCGAACACTAAGACCTGATTAACCAATATTAAGTCAATAGGTCTTCCACTGTAGTAGAGCTGCTAAGGCCTTTCTGATGTTGATTTGTCTCGGCTGGACACAGTGGTCAAGTTGCATCGGGGGGCTGGACCTCTCTATAGACATGAGATGTTGTAGGGTAAAGGTGGGGTTGGGCACCAATAACTGTTAGGTGAGGACCCAATGACGACTTTATTCCTACGGTTATATGGTGGGTCTGACTTAACTAAGAAATGGGACCAATAACTGTTAGGTGAGGTCTTCATGGCTTAGAGACCAAGTTACACTGCAATATGCTTGAGAAGCATTGTACAAGAGTTGTACACTCATCCATCTATGTGTCACCAATAACTGTTAGGTGAGGTGGCATGTAAATCGGTGGGACCGCAGTACCCACTAGAAACCCTAGTCGTGTGGGATTTCCGTTTTCCTACCAGGGGAGTGTGAGGAATTCGAGAAAATAGTGGGAGTTACATTTGTTCTAAAAGACCTTAGAACAGATTAGGATCAAGTACAAAAGTCTAACTAGAATCTTTACTCTCTGCAGATACAATGTCAGCTTCAAACCCTTTGACCCGTATTCTTGAGACCAACCGACTGACCGGAACCAATTACAAGGATTGGCTTAGAAATCTCAAAATTATTTTGGACTGTGAGAAAATAGGCTACATACTCGATTCAGATATCCCCACACTACCAACACGTCCTACTGATGTTCAGCGTGAGATGCATAAAAAGTGGTTGGATGATGACATTAGAGTAAAATGCTATATGATGGCATCCATGTCTAATGAACTCCAATGCCAGCATGAAAATATGAAGACTGCTAGGGACATACTGGCACACCTGCAAGAGTTGTATGGTGAGCAGAGTCGCACAGCTCGTTTTGAAGTGTCCAAGAGGCTCTTCAAGACGAAGATGCGTGAAGGGCAGTCTGTCCATGATCACGGTCTGACCATGATCAAGGACCTAGAGGAGCTTGAGAAGCTCGGTATGGACATGCACAAGGAATTACAAGTGGATTTGATCCTACAGTCACTTCCTGATTCATTTGGTCAGTTTATAGTAAACTACCACATGAATAAGATTGAATGCACTAAAACTGAACTAATCAACATGTTGGTAACTGCTGAGGGAGCCTTGAAAGGTTCAAGGGGCAATGTCCTTGCTGCTGAGTTGACTTCTGATTCCAAGAAAAAGTCTACTTGGAAGAAAAAGAAGCCTGCTAAGAAGCAGAAGAAAGACAAGAAGCCAAAGAAGGAAGTTCAAAAGAAAAAGGCTAACGACAAAGGAAAATGTTTCCACTGCAATGTCGAAGGCCACTGGAAGAGAAACTGTCCTTCATACCTCGAGAGCCTGAAGAACAAGAAAAGTGACACACCTTCAGAAGGTATAGACTTGCTCATAATTGAAACTAATCTAACGGTTTCTTCTACTTCTAGTTGGGTTATAGATTCTGGTTCTAGTGCTCATCTGTGCACTACCATGTAGGGTCTAAAGGAAAGTAGAAGGCTGGCGGAAGGTGCGGTAACCCTTCGGGTTGGCAACGGGGCAAAAGTTGCTGCTGTGGCTGTGGGCACCTACCATCTGCGACTACCATCTGGATTTAGTTTAATACTTAGAGACTGCTATTATGTACCTGTTGCTAGCAGAAATTTGATTTCTGTTTCATGTCTAGCACAGGAAGGTCATGTTTTTACATTTGACAAAGACTGCTGTTCTATTTATTTCAGAAATAAAATAGTTGCACGTGGTTTCATGATCGACAGTCTCTATCATTTACATATGGATGTATGTGGAGTGATTGATTAAAATCCTATTTGATTTTGATGAGCTCAAAGCATTCGAGTATATCTCTTGTTTACTAATGAATTGAATTGAGTGTTTCAGTGAAAATCTTGTCTAAGTGTCTCTAGACTTGGCTCAAAACATTTTGGATAAGTTAAGAGTCAGTCTGAACCAAAGTCTGAGACTCGAGTCGACTCCAGTATATCACGAGTCGACTCCAAGCGTATCAGGATCACTGGCACGAGCTCGAGTCGACTCCGGATCAGTACGAGTCGACTCCGACTGAGAACAGACAGACGAACAGAAAGCATCAACTCAAAACCTGTCAACGAGTCGACTCCCGAAGTGCGCGAGTCGACTCCGATGTTCACCGAGTCGACTCCAGGGTAGTATGAGTCGACTCCAAGGAGTCACAGGCAGAAAAGTCAGAGAGCAGTTTTCGGGTCTGAGATTCGAGTCGACTCCAGTGGAACGCGAGTCGACTCCGATGGTTGGCAAGTCGACTCCAAAGAAAGTGAGAGTCGACTCTCAGAGGAACACAAAGAAAAAGTCAGAGAGCGTTTTTCGGACTCTGAGATTCGAGTCGACTCCCGCAATACGCGAGTCGACTCCGAGACACCGCGACCCCAAAGAAGACAGAAGACCAACTTACTGTCTCTCAGATTCGAGTCGACTCCCAGACAGCTCGAGTCGACTCCAAGGCAGCGCTACATCAAAAAGACAGAAGACAGTGTTTCGGAAACTGAGAGCCGAGTCGACTCCGGAGAAGTTCGAGTCGACTCCAAGACTGGACGAGCCAAAAGACAGAAGATCGGGAGTTCGGGCTCTGAGCGCCGAGTCGACTCCCAGGACAGTCGAGTCGACTCGAGTTGGCCAAGTTGAAAATTGGCTCTGTGGACTTCATGGGATGAGCCGACTCCGAAAATGCCAAGTCAGCTCCAGAAGTTGGCGAGTCGACTCCGGGTCAAGACGAGTCGACCCCCAGTCGAAGAGGCTACTTTAATTCAAATCCGAAACAGTTGCCGAGTCGACTCCGGAAAAGTATGAGTCGACTCCCGCTACAGCCGAGTCGACTCCTGATCGCGCGAGTCGACTCCAACCCACCAACGGACATATTGTCAGGCTGTGCAGAACGGGCAGAAAAAGGTCTCTAACGGCTAGTTTCCGTGGGGGTTGGTTTAAATAGCCACAGAGGACTGTAGCAAGGGAGAGAACAGCCATTCCACTCAAAGAAATCAAGCTGTCAATCTCTGCAACCTGTTCTTCAACAAAAAAGAGGGAAGAGCGGCATTAACTGCATCCACCTACGTCTTCCCAGCAATTAAAGAAGCCTCCTTCTGCATTCAAGTCGACCAGACATTCAAGAGGAGACTCGAAGTTCAAGAAGCCCTACTCAACTCCAACTCGAACGCATTTGAGGGCTTCTAAACTCTTTTCAGCTTATATTGTTACTCATCTGCTTTTTGAGAAACTTTGTTTTCTGTTTGTCTCTTTTATTTACACCTTGTCTTTGCTTGGTTCAATCGGGGGATTGAATCAAGGGTATTGAGGTTGGTTGGTGAGCCGAGTGTAAAACCAACGTGTGTAAGGGTTCGATTGTGATCCCGAAAAAACAATCGGGGTGGTTCTAGTCGGTGAGCCTGGGAAAACCGACCGAGTTCGTTGTGAGCTCGTAAAACAACAAGTTTGGTTGTGAGCTTGGAAAACAACCGGCTATAATCCAAGGGGTTATAGTGAATTCCCAAGTGAGACTTGGGGAGTGGACGTAGGAGCAAGGGTTAGCTCCGAACCACTATAAAACTTGGTGTTTGTGATTGATTGTGTCTCTTTCTCTTACTCTCATATCACTCACAGCACATAGCAATTAATTAAACAACTTGCAAAAGTTTTAATTAGTCATCCACAACGTTTTAAATAGCTAAATTATTTTAAAACCCAATTCACCCCCCCTCTTGGGTTGTCTATCTGGGCAACAATGTATCTGTGAATGTTACCGAGCAAGAAGTGAGTGCCAAAGGATCCAAAAGATCTAGAGATGAGATAAACCAAAGATATTTGTGGCACCTCAGGCTTGGCCATATTGGAGAGGACAGAATGAACAAAATGGATAAAGATGGGCTTTTAGGCTCATTGACTTCCGAGTCATATCCAGTTTGCGAGTCCTGTCTTCAAGGAAAAATGGCTAGACTGCCCTTTGTAGGACATGGGGAGAGGACCACCGAAATACTTACCCTAATACATACAGATGTATGTGGCCCATTCGATGTGCTAGCCAGAGGACGTTATTCTTACTTCATTACCTTTACCGATGATTATTCACGGTATGGGTATGTGTATCTTATGAGACACAAGTTTGAATCTTTTGAAAAGTTCAAAGAGTTCAAGAATGAAGTAGAAAAACAAACTGGAAAACCTCTTAAGGCTCTTCGATCAGATCGAGGAGGAGAATACCTTAATGGGAAATTCTGGGACTATCTCAAAGAAAACGGCATAGTCTCACAATGGACACCTCCGGATACACCTCAACTCAACGGGGTGTCAGAGAGGAAGAATCGGACCCTGTTGGACATGGTCAGGTCCATGATGAGCTTCACTGATTTACCTATGTTCCTTTGGGGAGATGCCTTACTCACAGCGATTTATTTATTGAATAGAGTTCCCTCTAAATCCGTTCCTACCACACCGTATAAGATATGGCATGGTAAGAAACCAAGTCTTGGTCATCTCAAGATTTGGGGATGTCCGGCCCACGTCAAGCGACTACGGGCAGACAAGTTAGAGGCTAGGGCCATAAGTGCTCGTTTTATAGGATATCCTAAAGAGTCATTAGGATACAATTTTTCCGTCTTAGAGGATCACAATGTGTTTGTGAGCCGTCATGCCATCTTCTTGGAAAATCAGTTTATCCTTGATAGAGGCAGTGGGAGGAAAATTGAGCTTGAAGAGAAAGTCTCTGAAAAGCAACGAGTCATAGATCCTATAGAACCCATTCATACAGAGCCAGTACACGATGTCCCTCAACCACCTCGTAGATCTAGTAGGGTCTCCCATCCTCCTGATAGATACTTAGGTATACTAGAAGAGGATACCGAGAAAATGTTCCTAGTGGGAGATAGGGATCACATACAGGATCCCAAAACCTACAACGAGGCGATATTTGATATCGATTCCGAGAAACTGCTTTCCTGAATGGATATCTTGATGAAGATATCTATATGGAACAGCCTTTGGGTTTCACTTCCAGTGATGGAGATCACAAGGTCTGCAAGCTGCAAAGGTCCATCTATGGACTAAAGCAAGCATCTTGGAGTTGGAACACTCGTTTCGATGACGCAATCAAAACGTTTGATTTCATCAAAAACGAAGAGGAACCGTGTGTTTACAAAAAGGTTAGTGGGAGTGCTGTCGTTTTTCTCGTACTGTACGTAGATGACATTCTCCTGATTGGGAATGATATTCCCATGCTAACCTCGGTCAAGGTCTGGTTGTCAAAAGAATTCTCCATGAAAGACCTTGGGGAAGTATCCTATATTTTGGGAATAAAGGTCTATAGAGATAGATCTAAAAGGATGCTTGGCCTTTCACAGAAGATGTACATAGAGGAGGTGCTGAAGAGGTTCAGCATGGAAAACTCCAAGAGGGGTCTCTTACCCCTAAGACATGGAATTCATCTCTCCAAGAAGATGTGCCCCAACACATCTGAAGAGATTCAACACATGAGCAAGATTCCCTATGCATCGGCAATAGGAAGCCTCATGTATGCCATGCTGTGTACACAGCCTGATATAGCTCTTGCTGTGAGTGTCACAAGCAGATATCAGTCGGATCCAGGCAAGAAGCACTGGATAGCTGTGAAAGAACAGTCTTAAGTACTTGAGAAGAACTAAGGACATGTTCTTGGTCTTTGGGAGAAGATCAGAGTTGAAGGTAGAAGGATGCACACATATTGATGATAGAAAGTCTACATCAGAATATGTGCAATTGTGGTTCAGTAAATTGGAAGAGTTCCAAACAACCAATCATTATAGATTCTACCTTAAAAGCTGAATGTTAAGCCGTATCTAAGGGTGCAGTGGGAACCTTCTGATTAAAAAGTTAATTGCAGAGTTAGGTGTAATGTCATTAGATGCCATAACACTTTACTGCAATAACATTAGCACCATAGCACTAGCTATGGAGCCATGGTCTCATCAGAAGTCCAAGCACATAGAGCGGCACTTCCATTTCATACGCGACTATGATGTAGAGGTGCAGAGAGTAGACTCCGTGTTGGGGTATGTGGAGACCTTAGGTGATGAAGAGAATTGAAGGAGAATCAATTCTGAATAGTTCCGTCTGGCGGACTGTCACTGTCGACTCGGGCTACAGTCGAGTCGACTCGGGAACAGTCGAGTCGGCTCGAGGTCTGTCGAGTCGGCTCGAGGTCTGTCGAGTTGACCTGAGAAGAGAAAAGCCGCAAAAACCATGTTTCTGTCTGGACTGTCAGAGTCGACTCGAACTACAGTCGAGTCGACTCGGAGCATCGTCGAGTCGACTCGAGATACAGTGGAGTCGACTCGAGATCGTGCCAGTTAAACTGGAAGTTGTTCAGACGTGCCAAAGTCGACTCGGACTTCAGCCGAGTCGACTCGGGCTCACGGGAAATCATACGGATGAGTTTCTTTTTGGTGTTTTGTTGGCGTTTCGACGGCTATGATCATCTGAAGGTCTTGAGACTATATATAGGACTCATTAGAGCCCTAGGGTTAATGTGATTGGCCGTATTTTGAGAAAAACTCTTGTTTGTGAGGCTAGGGTTCTAGAGAAGAAGAGGATTGGGATCCTACTTCTTGTACAAAGGGAATTCTGTGTGAATCTCTTGAAGATCGATCGCTTGTGATTGTTCGTGTGTGTGCTATCTCTGTAATCAGTTCATCCTTATTGAGATTTGGAGCGGTGGAGGACGTAGGCTATTTGTAGCCGAATCTCGTTACATCTTTGTGTTTGCTTTGCTATTTTCTTCCTTCTTCTTTCTTTGATCTTTGATAATCCGTTGCGGTGCTCAAGTGTTTTACCCTACTGATACCACGGGGTAATCTTTTGCCCTTCGTAGGCGGAGCGAAGAGGTGATCCTTGAGTCCGGAGTCGAGGGAGCGAGAGAGTGCTTATCCGTTTGTATCTCTCTTGCTTGTCCGACGTCGGTGGCGGCGCTGGTGTGAGTGGGTTTCGGCATAGGCGCCGACAACAATTGATACCAAGGGAGCGAGAGAGTGCTTATCCGTTTGTATCTCTCTTGCTTGTCCGACGTCGGTGGCGGCGCTGGTGTGAGTGGGTTCCGGCGTGGGCGCCGACAACAATTGGTATCAGAGCTATTGGTTTTCTGCAATGGCGGATGAAGGGAAGGTGCGAATTGAGAAGTTCAATGGAACGAACTTCGGGTTCTGGAAGATGCAAATAGAGGATTACCTTTACCAGAAGGATCTCTATTTACCTCTTGGAGGTAGAGCAAAGAAACCAGAGAAGATGTCCGATGAAGACTGGGAGGTCCTCGATCGGAAGACGCTCGGCACCATCAGATTGTCACTTGCATCCCAAGTGGCATTCAACATCAAAAACGAGAAGACGACGATGGAGTTGATGGCAACATTGTCGCGGATGTACGAGAAACCCTCAGCATCAAACAAGGTATTTCTCATGAAGAGGTTGTTTAATCTTCGTATGAAAAATGGCGGCAGCATAGCAGAATACCTCAACGAATTCAATGGACTCACGGCCCAGTTGGAGTCAGTGGAGATTAGTTTTGACGATGAGATTCGGGCATTGCTAATCCTCTCCGGATTGCCTGATAGCTGGGAGGGCCTGGTGATGGCGGTGAGCAACTCTTCGGCGACGGGGAAGTTGTTTTTTGATGACGTTGTGGGAGTGCTTCTGAGTGAAGAAGCAAGAAGAAAATCTTCTGGAGCTACGGAGTCGTCTGGAAGTGCACTAAACACCTCTGACCGGGGAAGACAAAAGAAGGACGGTCGATTTCGAAGCGACTCGAAGTCGAGATCCAGCAGGTCTCGAGCACCTCAGAACAAGAGAGCGAAGTGCTGGAACTGCGGAAAGACAGGGCACTTTAGGAGGGATTGCAAATCTCCTAAAGGGAAGCAAGGCGACCACACCGAAGGAGTTAGCAAGGATCTGGCAAATCTTGCTGAAGACGGTAATATGGATGCCCTCGTTCTATCTTTGTCTACCTGTGACGAGTCTTGGGTGATAGACTCGGGCGCGTCTTTCCATGCTACATCCCAACGGAAGCTTCTTGGAGGATATGAGAAGGGAGACTTCGGCAAAGTCTACCTAGGGGATGGAGAGCCTTGCACTATACAAGGAAGGGGAAGCGCGGAAGTGAAGTTGATTTCTGGATCTTCACTTGAGCTTGAGGACGTACGGCACGTGCCTCAACTACAGAGGAATCTGATTTCTGTTGGACAGTTGGCGAGCCAGGGGTACAAGGCTACTTTCACAGCTGATCAGTGGAAGATATCCAGAGGTTCGTTGACGGTGGCTAGTGGCAAGAAGGTTGGGACACTTTATGTCGCCAACGGCACGGAGAACTCTATTGGAGTTGTTGCAGCAGATGTGGACACCAAGTTATGGCATTGCAGACTAGGGCACATGGGTTATCAGGGACTTGAGGTGATGCACCAGTTGGGAAAGCTGCAGGGTCTCAGGAGTGTTGAGATGGACTTCTGTGAGGATTGTGTTCTCGGAAAGCAGAAGCGTGTTTCATTCAACAAAGAAGGTAAACCTCGGAAGCAAGAAAAGCTAGATCTCGTGCACACGGATGTGTGGGGGCCTGCACCGGTTTCTTCCATTGGTGGATCTCAGTACTATGTTACTTTTATTGATGATGCTACCAGGAAGCTTTGGGTGTTCTTCTTGAAGCACAAGTCAGAGGTATTTGGGGTCTTCAGAAGATGGCAGGCGATGGTAGAACTCGAGATAGGAAAGAGGTTGAAATGCCTGAGATCGGACAACGGTGGTGAGTATTGTAGCAGGGAGTTTGAGGACTACTGTGCAGATGCTGGGATCGTCAGGCAGAGGACAGTTCCAGGAACACCACAACAAAATGGAGTTGCTGAAAGGATGAACAGAACAATTAATGAGCGTGCCAGGAGTATGAGGATACATGCTGGATTGCCACAGCAGTTTTGGGCGGAAGCAGTTAACACTGCTGCCTACTTGATCAACAGAGGGCCATCAAAGAAACTTGAATTTGGAATTTCTGAGGAAGCATGGACAGCGAAGAAGATTGATTTGGCGCACTTACGAGTATTCGGTTGTACCAGTTATGTCCATGTTGATTCCAATCAAAGAAGCAAACTAGACGCCAAATCAAAGAAGTGCATTTTCGTTGGATACGGAAGTCAACAGTTTGGATATCGGCTTTGGGATCCCGAACACAAGAAGATCATTCGTAGTAATGATGTGGTATTCAATGAGAAAATGCAGCAGAGCACTAAATCAGAAACAAAACCTGTTGAGCCGTGTTTTGTGGATCCTGAAGAGGAGCCTACAAATTCTGGTCAGAAGACTCAGTCAGAGCAAGAACCTGAAGTTTTAGCACCCTCTCCACAACTAAGAAGGTCCACTCGTAGTACTCACGGAAAGCCTCCTTAAAGGTATGATGGGACTCTTAGTTATTTGCTGCTCACAGATAATGGCGAACCTGAATGCTTCACGGAGGCATTGGAGGTTGATACCAGGAAGGAGTGGGAGTTGGCTATGGATGATGAGATGGAGTCATTGGAGCAGAATCAAACGTGGGATTTGGTGGATCTGCCCAAGGGGAAGAAAGCACTGTCAAACAAATGGGTTTACAGGCTGAAGGAAGAGCAGGATGGGAAGAAGCGATACAAGGCCAGGCTGGTTGTAAAAGGATTTCAGCAGAGAGCAGGTATCGACTTCACAGAGATCTTTTCTCCTGTAGTCAAGATGAGTACTATTCGAGCGGTGCTGAGCATGGTGGCAGTAGAGGATCTTCACTTAGAGCAGCTTGATGTGAAGACGGCCTTTTCTCCACGGAGATCTCGATGAAGAGATATATATGCAGCAGCCGGAGGGATACATTGCAGCTGGCACGGGTGACTTAGTCTGCAAACTAAAGAAAAGCCTCTATGGTTTGAAACAGGCACCCAGACAATGGTATCTCAAGTTCGATAGTTACATGCTTGAGATAGGATACAGGAGATGTCAGGAGGATCACTGTTGCTACTTCCGGAACTTCGGTACATCTTACATTATCTTGCTATTATATGTTGATGACATGTTAGTTGCAGGAGCTAGCATGCATGAGATTGCAAAATTGAAGCTGAAGCTGTCAAGAAAATTTGCAATGAAGGATCTAGGAGCAGCAAAACAGATCCTTGGGATGCGGATCAGCAGAGATAGGTCTAAACATATCCTCAGACTATCTCAGGCGGAGTACATCAGCCGAGTACTCAGGAGATTCTGCATGGAGGGTGCCAAACCTGTTGGCACACCGCTGGGTGCCCATTTTAAGCTTTCAAAAGGGCAAAGTCCGAAGACGCGGGTGGAGGAGCTCAATATGTCAAAAATCCCGTATGCATCGGCAGTGGAGAGCTTGATGTACGCTATGGTGTGTACAAGACCAGACATTGCTCAAGCAGTGGGAGTTGTGAGTCGCTTCATGAGCTGCCCAGGCTTGGAACATTGGCGCGCGGTCAAATGGATACTGAGGTATCTGAAAGGCACTGAGCACATGTCAATATGCTATGGAGGTTCTGAGATCCGGTTACAGGGCTATGTGCACTCAGACATGGCAGGGGACTTGGACGGCAGGAGAAGCACGACAGGGTACTTGTTCACCTTGGGCAGTGGAGCCGTCAGTTGGATTTCCAGGTTGCAACCAGTTGTTGCATTGTCGACTACGGAGGCGGAGTATGTGGCAGCCACAGAGGCGTGCAAGGAACTAATATGGCTTCAAGGCTTGATGAAGGAGCATGGGAAGGAACAGAAGGATTGCATGTTATATTCAGACAGTCAAAGTGCAATTCATCTGGCAAAGAATTCAGCTTTCCATTCAAGGACGAAGCATATTGACATACGGTACCACTTCGTGAGGTCATTGCTCGAGCAGGGACTCATCAAGTTGGAAAAGATTCATACAAGTCATAATCCTACAGATATGTTGACGAAGGTCGTCACGGTGGAGAAGCTGAGGAGTTGTTCAGCTTCTGCTGGTCTTCATGCTTGAAGACGTTGAGGAGGCATCGTACCGATTTCATTAGGATGATCCAGTTTCAGTGGGAGCACAGAGGAGAACCAAGTAACAAGAGGATATACCCAAGGTCTCCAAGTGGGAGATTGTTGGGGTATGTGGAGACCTTAGGTGATGAAGAGAATTGAAGGAGAATCAATTCTGAATAGTTCCGTCTGGCGGACTGTCAGAGTCGACTCGGGCTACAGTCGAGTCGACTCGGGAACAGTCGAGTCGGCTCGAGGTCTGTCGAGTCGACCCGAGAAGAGAAAAGCCGCAAAAACCATGTTTCTGTCTGGACTGTCAGAGTCGACTCGAACTACAGTCGAGTCGACTCGGAGCATCATCGAGTCGACTCGAGATACAGTGGAGTCGACTCGAGATCGTGCCAGTTAAACTGAAAGTTGTTCAGACGTGCCAGAGTCGACTCGGACTTCAGCCGAGTCGACTCGGGCTCGCGGGAAATCATACGGATGAGTTTCTTTTTGGTGTTTTGTTGGCATTTCGACGGCTATGATCATCTGAAGGTCTTGAGACTATATATAGGACTCATGAGAGCCCTAGGGTTAATGTGATTGGCCGTATTTTGAGAAAAACTCTTGTTTGTGAGGCTAGGGTTCTAGAGAAGAAGAGGATTGGGATCCTACTTCTTGTACAAAGGGAATTCTGTGTGAATCTCTTGAAGATCGATCGCTTGTGATCGTTCGTGTGTGTGCTATCCCTATAATCAGTTCATCCTTATTGAGATTTGGAGCGGTGGAGGACGTAGGCTATTTGTAGCCGAACCTCGTTACATCTTTGTGTTTGCTTTGCTATTTTCTTCTTTCTTCTTCCTTTGATCTTTGATAATCCGTTGCGGTGCTCAAGTATTTACCCTACTGATACCACGGGGTAATCTTTTGCCCTTCGTAGGCGGAGCGAAGAGGTGATCCTTGAGTCCGGAGTCGAGGGAGCGAGAGAGTGCTTATCCGTTTGTATCTCTCTTGCTTGTCCGACGTCGGTGGCGGCGCTGGTGTGAGTGGGTTCCGGCGTGGGCGCCGACAACACTCCGCGGATAACGTGGCAAACCCGTTCACTAAGCAGCTGAGTCAGCAAAAGACTGAAGCCCACCTTGAGAAGATGGGCCTAAGACATATGACCAATTGGCTTTAGTGCAAGTAGGAGATTGTTAGATGTATGCCCTAGAAGCCAATTTGGCTGACACATTGTTGATTCTAGGGACATAATTTTGTACTTGACTATTTATTATTGAATAAATAAAAGGCATCTTTTCATTCATATTGTTTATGTGTCTATGAATCGTCCAAGAAATTAATAAGATGATGATACATATTCTCAAGAGTTGAGAATTTGAGCCATGTATCATTGGTGATTAATTTCTAAATGCTCCTGATCAATGAATCATCACGAGGACGGTGATCGATCCGATCAGTGCACAGATCACTTTCCTTCTGGATGGACGAGACTTGAGTCCACAGTGTAGGGACACTGAAGTGATAGTGCAGGTGCTTGTTAGAGAACAAGGGTACTGAGCGTGACCAATACAAGAAGTCACTTGGATGTCTATCCACTCGTCAGTGACTTGCTTGATGTTGCAGTAGTGTGACTGGTCCTTTGACCTGCGGTGCTTCGGCTACTCACAGTGAGGTTATTGTAGTTTAACTGCACACATACATGGTCTCTAGCCATATGTGTCCATGCAGTGTAGATTGGCTGCAGTAAGTTCACTGTAGGAGTAGGGTATGCACCTATAAGGAATATATCGACCTTGATAGAAGAGGAGTGATCCTATGTGATTTGTTAGACTGAGTTCTAAGACCTTGGCCAGGGCAGTAATATAAAGTGGAAAAAGAGTTTTCCATTAGCGAACTCAAGTCGAATAAATTTTGACATATGACAGACGATGGGGTTTGACGAGTTGTCCATGACCTCCGTCCTGTAGGGATCCACGATAGTAGGATTGTATCACACGTTAACTGCACCTAGAGGTTCATCATTCCATTCTGCTGGGTAGCCACTACATGCTGCTAGGTGTCACTGGTGGATGGTGGGACTCATAGGGATTATCTTGATGATCGATAAATCCTAATGAGTTGAGTTGGAATCGTTCCAACCCATTGAAAGGAGTTTTCAATGATATTGAGATAGAGATTACAATATATCTCACTACCAGTCAGAATAGAACCTATGGGGTCACACACACTAGAAGTATTGACCAATCCGATGGTTGAAATCGTGATTAGGAATCACAAGTAATCAATTTGATTGATAAGAAGTTGAAGAAGGAATAAAGGGAATTAATTAATTGGACTTGAAACAAGAGTCCTACTTCGAGTAGGATACCTAGAGTCCTAATTGGATTAGGACTGGGAATCCTAGTTGGAGTAGGACTGGGATTCCTACTTGGAATAGGATTCCTACAATCCTAATGAGATTAGGAATTTTGAATTAAAATTGGATTCCTACTTGGAGTAGGATTCCTAGAAATCCTAATTGAATTAGAACTTCGGATTCAAATAGAGTCCTAATTGGATTAGGACTAAAATTAAATACATCCTAATTGGATTAGGATTCCTTAAGTCCAAATTAATTATTAATCTAATGAATCAACATGACTCCCTAATTGATTAGGATTGAAGAGTTCCATTGAGTCATGGTTCATTCAAGTCCTAATTGGATTAGGACTAGCCTAGATTGGATCCAAATTGGTTCACCCTTGGGCTAAGCCTAATTGGATTAAGGCTAAACCACATTAGGGCCTCCCAATCCTCATTAGATGAGGATTAGGGCAATATGAGAGGGAGGGGCTCACGCCCCTCCTCCTTGGATCTCTTGGTGCGGCAACAAGAGGGGCCGGCGCCCCTCTTAGTAATACATCAAGGGCTCCTAACTTGTAGGAGCCCTAGATGTTATAAAAGGAGGACTCTTGGGGGCTGACCTAATGTATAAAGGAATCCCCCTCCTCTCCATCACGTGGCCACCCTCTCCCTCCCTTGGTTCAGCCGCCAGCAAGAAGAAGGGAAAAAGAAGCCATGGCGGCCCTCCTCTTCCTCCTTTCCTCCTTTCCAACGCAGGGAAAGAAAAGTAGGCTGCAGGGCCTTGCTTCTTCCTCTTCTTCTTCCTTCTTCTTCCTCCTCTCAAGTACATTCATGAGTTGAAAGAAAGAGAGGAGATCAGCCATCAAAAGTTATCTCTGCAAGGGAGCTGGCACCGCCGGTGAGATAGAAAGCTTGGATCGGATCCTGCTTCGTGTGGATACCCGTAGAGGCCGGACGTTTGAACGGCTTCAAGCGAATCCTCTTCCAAAAACCACGAATTCAGATTTGCGGTGATCATCTACCCGTGCAAGGTGAAGATCTGATCTTCCTAATAGTTTTAAAAGTTTTAATTCTTACCTAATTACGAAAGGTCTCGAAACAACGTTCATGCGATGAACGTCGATCCCGCACATGCCTCTTCCGCTGCCATCTGATTTTTGTTTTGAAATATCAGCGGCATGGGCGGGT
>NW_024069805.1:0-24249 GCF_009389715.1 Phoenix dactylifera
GAAATTTCTCATTTTTCTTTCTTGAAGGAAGGTCATTAGTTTCTTTAAGATACAAAGCATTCATCCAACATATATATATTTTTTAATAGATGACTCAATATAAGATATGACAATAGTTGCATGTTGAGTCACTTTACTCAAGAGATTGCCTAAATATAAGCAAGCACATATCATTTGAACTAAAGAGATAGATTCATTAACCAAGATAGTTCAAGTCAATTTAGTTTAGATTCTATTTGCTTAAGATAATTATCAATAAGATATGTTAACTATGTTTTAATCAATTTATCTTAAACATTTGTTTCTATCAAAATTCAGATTATGATTTATTTGTTATCAATAAAATATGATTAATTAAAGTTAGATTGAAGTCTTTCACAAGGTCACATAATGAGCATACAATCTGGTCTACTAGCTGTATGATAAAATAATTATTCTATCATGCTTCAATACAGCTTTAACACAATAGATCTACTTTGCTCATCCTTTTCAAATTCTACAAGATGGGGTCATAGATATACCTTCTTCATGCCAATCTTCTATAAGAGTTTTCTTGTGGACTAACGTTGGTCAATGAAGATCCCCTTTCCTGTTTGTCTTAATTTGGAGTTTGAGAGAAGATGTTAATTCATTCATCATATTTTCAAACTCACCTTGCAATACTTAGTCAAAATATAAATCTTCATTGTAGAACAAAAATAATGTCACAAATTCATTCCTTTTTGATGCATAGATTTATCACTATTACTTTCTATCAAAAAGGTTGCTTAAGCTTTTATATCATGCTTTTGATGCTTGTTTAAATCACATATTGCTTTATCATATTGTAATGATGTTTTAAATATGGTGGTTATTTAACATATATAAAGTAACACATAGGAGTCCATTCTACACATTCATTTGACAGAATATAAAGCTCATGAAGCAAGCAAATGATAATGGTGATCTTTACTTCTAATCATGCAAGAATCTTATCAAGATCTATTTCATCTTTTCTTGATTTAGTCTTTTAGTAGTCATCATTAAGTGCATTTGAAAAATCAATTTGTTCTAATTAAACAAGTTTTCAGATTGTTATATGTAAAAGATTAACCATATATTTGATTTTAGTATTTGATAATAAATCATTAGTCTCATAAAGAATAAAATGAATTGATATTCTACAACTAAATTTTTCATGAATATTCTATATGCATTGCTTGATGAATGATATCCAAGGATAGAATATCTTATCAGATTTGGCATTATTTTTCAAAGAACATATCAAGCATAACATGTACGACTGAAAAATATGAAAGATATGCAATGGTTCATTTTCCATTTTTCAGAAGATCAAAAGTTTTCATCAAAAATAGATCTAATAGAAATCATATGTATGACAAGCAGTGATGATAGCTTTTAAAAATCATTTAAGTAGATGACTATCATACACAATTGTCTTTTTCATTTCTTCAAGAATTCTATTAATCCTATTTTACTTATGGTGTCCTTGGTGCTGAAAATATTAATTTATTTTCTGTGCATAACTTTATCAGGATTTTGGTTTTCAACACTGTGCCATGATACTCTTTATCTTCAGTTTGGAAACCTTTATCATTTGAACCTTTTACAAGATTTAGCAAATACAGAAAATACTTTAATTTTATTTTCCAAGAACAAATCCAATGTAAGCTTTTGAAAAATTAGTGATGGAAACAACATCTTAGATTTAGAAATGATTTTTGTTTGTTTCCTTAGTTAGCATGCATAGCAAAACTTTGACCTTTAAGAGATAATCTAAGTAAGCCTATGGCAAGGTCTTTTGAGATTAAGTACATACTAGCATGAGTTGATTTATATGCCAAATGGTTTCTTTAATCTTGGTATTCATAGTGCATATATTCAAAAGCATACCAAGTACACATTATCATATCTATGATCAATAAACAATAATGCCATGGATAAAAACTCTCAATCAAGCATATAGAGAATTCATAGAGTTATTCTTAATAAGTTGATTAATCATTTAGCAACTTATCCAATAGTGAGTAAAATGAAATGATTTGATTATATTTCCAAAAGTATTTTCTATATCACAAAATTGATCACTACTAGCAAATCATATCAAATACTAAAGCACAAATAATGATGAGATGCAAGAATTACTGATTTTATTATTTTTTTTGTTAATAACTTTTTAAGTTTCTTTATGTTCCATGGGTACCTTGGTACACCTATGTGTACATCCTCATTTTCTCATTTTGGGTACCCAAGCTTGCTTGAGTCCTTGAGAGTTAGGACATATGGTTCCTTTTGGAAACCCATATCTGTTTAATAGTAATAACTTTACCATTTGATTTAATTATACTAGAACGATAGGTAAAGTTGTTATTCCCATCCTTTTCATTTTTGAAATAAGTTATCTTATTTAATGGTTTGCTTGGTAAATTGATAACCTTTTTCTCTAGAGATTTATGGCTAAGTGAAGGAGTCAAGCTAAATTTTGATTTATCAAAATCAGCATGTTGGCTTTCAAACATCATTTTTAATCTTTCTGACTTACGGTGAATTTGTTAATAACAGATTTTAATTGATTAATTTCTTTACTTAAGTTTTGATTTTCTTTAATTAAGCTATGATTTTTCTGAATCAATTCTTCTGAAAATGACCTTAAGCTTTCATTTTCAGAATTTAGTTTCTTAAGATTTTTATTCTTATAGAGTTTTCTACATTCACATACAACTCATGAAAAGCATTAAAAGTTCATATAAGAATTCTTCATGAAATTCATTTGGGTAAGATTAGATTCAGATTTACTTGTCTTCTTGTACCATAAGCATAAATTAGTTACCTCTTGTGGTTCATTGTTGCTCCTAACTTTATTTGTCTGACTTTCTCTTGGTCAAGGCTTTCTTGCGTTTTACCTCTTTCTTCCTTTCTTCTTGCTTCCTTTCTTCTTTGTCTTTAGGAAGCTGTTTGCCTCGGAGTCGACTCGGACCTTATTGGAGTCGACTCGGTTAACTTGAGGGTCGACTCTGAAATACTTGGAGTCGACTCGACTGAGGTGGGAGATTCAACACCTTTTCTGCAGTCTCATTGTTAGTATGCAATTGAAGCACATGTGAGCTAATCTGAGATTTATCATAAATATTTTCTAAAGTATCCCAGATCTCTTAGCAGATAAGCATGCAGAAATTTCATTAAACTTTGTTTCTTGAATAGCACAATATAATATGTTCATAGCATTAGCATTTAATTGTGCTAAGTCCTTTTCATTAATAGTTTGAGAGAGTGTGTGAAGGTCATTTATTATGATTTTCCATAAATAATAGTTTTGTGATTGAATAAAATGCGCATGCGTATTTTCCAATGTGTATAGTTTATGCCATTAAATAGTGGAGGTGTATCAATTGATTGTCCTTCTCCTAGAAAACTATCTATTTGAGTTGTCATGATCTTTGGCTCTAGTTAGGTACACAAGCAAAAATATTTGAACCTGCTCTGATACCACTTGTTGCCCAGTAGATACAACCCAAGAGGGGGGGTGAATTGGGTCTTTTAAAACTTTTAGCTACTTCTAACTTTTTGATTAATTATGCTAAGTTGTAAATATGCGCAGTGAAAGTTAAACTTAGCAACAATTTGATGTATAGAATGTGACTTGATTAAATATGCTTGCAACTAAAGGATGTGCGGATAAGATTAAGCAAGCATTTATCTAAGTAAGTGAGTGTGTTAGTTAGACAATAAGGCATTACACAAACAAACATATAGTGGTTCGGTGCACCCCAGCACCTACATCCACTCCCCAAGACTTCTTGGGAATTTCACTATAATCCTACAGATTACAGCCGGTTGTTTTACAAGCTCACAACCCAACTTGTTGTTTTACGAGGCACAACGAACTCGGTCGGTTTTCCCAGGCTCACCGACTAGAACCACTCCGATTGTTTTCCCGGGATCACAATCAAACCCTTACACGTTGGTTTTACCCTCGGCTCACCAACAAACCTATCTCCGTTGGTTTTCCCTTTGGCTCACCAACAAACCTTACACCGTTGGTTTTCCCTTTGGCTCACCAACAAACCTTAACCCCTTGATTCAATCCCGTGATTGAATCAAGTTACAAGATAATAAAACAAAGTTTAAAACAAATCAAAGCTTCTTAAACAAGCAAATGTAACAATATAAACAAATAGAGTAAAGTGAAGTCCTCAAACGTGTTTTGAAGATGAAGGAGCTCGACTTCTTCTTTACTTGACCCTCTTCTGATTTGGCACGAAGTAGAGGATCACCGAGGCAGCACACTGATGGAGAGGAAGCTTTGGGATTCACTTGGAAGCTCTTCTTCTCTCTATTTCTCTTTGGATGGCCCTTTTTGTGCTTATGGGAGATTTTCCTTGTAATCTCTTTCCTAAATGTTTTCTCCCACTTTCATGAGTTCTCTCCTAGCTCTCTTCTTGTTTTTATAGCTTTAGATGGCGTGGAAACAAGAATATAGCCGTTAGAAACAAAAATAGAGCCGTTGGACACAGTCTGCACTTCCTGACAATATTACCGTTGGGATCGGAGTCGACTCGCGCTTTACTGGAGACGACTCGGCCACTGTTCCAAATTTGAATTATGGTGCATCCTCGACTGGGAGTCGACTCGTCTTAACCCGGAGTCGACTCGCCAACTTCTGGAGCTGACTTGGCAATTTCGGAGTCGGCTCATCCTCTGTAGTCCGTGGATCCAAATTTGAATTTTGTCCTCTCGAGTCGACTCGACTGTCCTGGGAGTCGACTCGAATCTCAAAGTCCGAACTCTCGATCCTCTGTCTTTTGGCTCGTCCAGTCTTGGAGTCGACTCGAACTTCCTTGGAGTCGACTCGGCTCTCAGTTTGCGAAACTTGGTCTTCTGCCTTTTTGATGTGAAGCTGTCTTGGAGTCGACTCGAGCTGTCTGGGAGTCGACTCGAATCTCAGAGGCAGTAACTTGGTTTTCTGTCTGTTGATGGTCGCGAAGTCTCGGAGTCGACTCGTGCAATGCGGGAGTCGACTCGAATCTCAGAGTCCCAAAAATGCTCTCTGACTTTTTCTTGTGTTCCGCTGAGAGTCGACTCTTGCTTTCTTTGGAGTCGACCTACCAACCATCGGAGTCGACTCGCGTTCCACTGGAGTCGACTCGAATCTCAGACCCGAAAACTGCTCTCTGACTTTTCTGCCTGTGACTCCTAGGATCGACTCAAACTTCTCCGGGTTGACTCGGTAACATTGGAGTCGACTCGAATCCTCAGGAGTCGACTCGAAGACTTTCTTTGAATTTTTTCTTTGATTTTACTCTTCCAAATTGAATCCTTTGAACTTTAAGCTTGGGCCAATAAATTGTAGCTTTCTTCCAACTTGAGAGCTTTGGAGGCCTTCTTCCAACTTGCTATGTTCCTTGCAAAATAATATCTTTCTCCTTGCAACATAAACATTAGTATTTATACTTCAAGTTTGTGATCATCAAAATCATCTTTGGGTCATCAGGATGATATTTTGATTGCAGCCAGTGATTTGGGTTTACAAAGAACCAAGAACTTCAAGCTTACTTATAGACATATAGATTTCTTGGAGGTTGTCGGATATTCAGATTTAGATTTTGCTGGATGTTCGGATACAAGGAAGTCTACTTCAGGATATGTTTTTCTCTTGGCTGGGGAGCTATATCATGGAGAAGCATCAAGCAGTCTATAACTCCTTCATCAACCATTGAAGCAGAATTTGTTGCATGCTATGAAGCGACTTCACAGGCTATATAGCTAAGGAATTTCATAGCAGGACTAAGGGTTGTTGATTCTATATCAAGGCCAATAAAGATCTATTGTGATGATATGATTGCAGTTTTTTTCTCTAAGAATAATAAGAGTGGCAGCCATAATAAGCACATAGATATAAAGTATTTGGTTGTGAGAGATAAAGTAAGATCTGGAGATGTGTTTATTGAATATATCAGTACTATCAGTACCGAGCTGATGATTGTTGATCTCATGACTAAAGCATTGTCGGCTAAAGTTTACACTGATCATGTAGATCATATGGGACTTATTAGCTTATTTGATGTATGATCTTTTTCTCTCATTTTTGTATTCACATTTTGTGAACAATGCTTACAGCTTTGATTAATAATACATGACTATGGTTGTGCACATAAAGTTTATCTTTTGTCATCTATGGTATCTTTTGATACATAAAGAAAGGACTTTAAGGGACTATTATTTAGTCATTTAGTAAGATATGAATATATCTTATAAAGTACACATCAACAAATATCCTATATTGTAATACATGGAAGGAAATATCTTCATAATGAGATATAACCGCTATGATTCATGTAGTGGTATTTGTTGACAAAGTTAAAGGTTGCAAGATTCGATAAATTTAATTTTATCGCCATAATACAGTTTTATCACCTTTATGTCACATGAGCCAAGTGGGAGAATGTTAGTACGTCTCCTTGAATTAGGAGACTGATGTGACCCACTTGATCAGTTTATCCCGCATCAAGATAAGCCTCGTTTAAATGGTGATTTAAATCCAATCAAATAAAGAAGAGTTTATCTTATCTGGTAGTTTCCGTGATGGATGGAAACTATTAGAGATAAACCTTAAAGATAAGGATATGGGTCCCTAACCTAGCATTACAAATAAGCCTGTGGATCCATCACCTAAGGTACTCAAGTCCTGCATAGGTTAGAAGATCCGGGTCTCCTCTCTTTCTCTCGTGGGGTCTCTTTCTTCTCTCTCCCTGGTGCGACATCTTCGTGCTTGAACAGCATGGGCAGAGGTCAGTAAATTTTTTTATTTATTTATTATTCCGCTGCACATAATTTACCCTATAGAAACAACGCAAACAAAACAAGACAATAGGAACCTATGATTGGAAAAACAACAAAATTGTAGCAAAGGTGGGCTTGTTGGGAGAAGAGGAGGAGGAATAGGGAAGGGGCTGAATGTCCTTGCTGTAGGCTTGAGCCCTAATGAGCTCCCTAGCCGTTCCTTGACAATCCTTGCCGAAACTCACTAGCAGGTCAGGAGATACAGCAGTTTGTATTCAGGGCACAGCTTGTAGGGCATTTGTTGGCTGGAGAACAGCATGGGAGACAACGGTTCACCTACCGAACAGCAAGTCTCAAAGGGTAACATTTAGTTTAAATTGCACACTTCAGACTTGTATGTTTTGAACTAATGTTGTAAAACGTGGTCCAGGGAATGTGCCAAGGTATTTAAAGCATATTAAGTTAAGGTTAGGTCTAAATTGTGTCACAAGCATATCGAGACAATGTGAGGTATGAAATTTCATATGGTGGTGATGTAGAGCATAAATAAACAATTGGCTGTTCAAGGTGGTTGGTGGATAGTGGAAATATGTTAAGTTCATTGCAGTGCAACATGTTTTCACAGAGAGAAATTAGGCGTGCTGTGTAGTTTTGTATTATTGGAGGCTGTTGCTACCTGCATGGATGTTGGAAGTTCTCTCCAATGGTCAAATAGTTTGACTTGGCTTTGTTATTAGATATTGGATCTTGTTGCTTGTTTTAATAGTTATTTATGTCACTTGTAAATGAAGAATGGATATCAGTAGCTATTCAATGTATGGTTCCAGTGATTAAGAAATACAAATCATCGAATAGGGATACTATTTTAAGAAAAGGCCTTGAGTCAGAAGTTGTGAAGGTAAAAGTGGAATTAACAATGTCAAGCATCTCTTTGAATAGTTTCAGCTCAACTGGTGGGGACAAGAAGAAAACTTAATAAAGAGAGGAAATAAGCAAGCAGTTTCTGTTTCAGATGATGATATGATGTTTGCATAACCCCTTGCATGTACCACGATATAAACTCTTACCCTGTTTCATGAAAGTAGCATGGTTGCAAATACATGGACATAATTATGCATGATTTAAAGACAAGTGGATACTAGATGGATGATGACTATGGGTAGTGATGTTAATGGGACTTCCTATAGTGATGATGATAACTATGGTTATTGGATGATGAAATTGGGTTAGCTCTCAAGACTTTTCATGATTTGAACTAAGGATATATAATTCCCAGGAATTTTTGTGTTTGAGGCAACATCAGGCTGGTTAGCATAATGTTGATGTTCACCTAAGTCATGTTTGCTGCTATGTTACACGGACACTCTTGTCCAGCTCCAAGAATACGTTTCGGATACATATCCGAATGAGATATGCATCGGATTCTTGGATACCTAGCTTCTTTTTTCCAGCTTTTATAGTTGGATAATTTGACTCTTTCAATTATGAGTTCAATCCACCATTAGAGATTGGTCAAGGATGTAGATATTGAAATATCTTTGCAAAATATCTTTTTTCGTGTATCTCTCAACAAAAAAAAGGTAGTTTGGAAAACATAAGTGAAAGATTTTAACAAATAATTATATTTTAATATTCTATTTCATACAATATTGAAAGATAAATATATAATTTAATTAAAATTGCTTTTCCCATATTTTCTTTTTTTTCCTCTTAGTGAGTCAGATACTTAGACATGTGTCTAAATCTAATTCTCGTATTTGTGTCGATGCAAAACTTATTTGGTGTAATAGACCTGATCTTTGGTTAGTGCAGTGTGATTTTCTGCATCTGTAAATATTATCAGCAATCATGATGCACATGCCTTATGGCATCATATTTAATCTGCACGGTCGTATGGAAAATAGAGATGTGTTAATCTCCACTTTTCTATTAGATGGGGTCAGTGACTATTTTTAACGTATTGTGGTTGTCCTTGCTGAGACAGTACTGATATTCACAAAATACCTTCTCCATATGGGTGTTACTGATTAATGTAAGTAGATTCAGGGCAAACCAACCATATGATACATACAGTTATTTATTACAAATTTTTGCTGAGTTATATTTGCTTCTCATTTGCAACCTTATAGCCTGTCTAGAACTTCGACCATCGTGGTAACTTATATTAGATATATGTTGTATTCTTGAATTTTCAGTTGCTGTTTTAGAATGATGTGTGCGTCATGAATATTTGAAATCATAATGCCTGGCCAAACAATTTGTACCACCTCGTATGGAAGCTTTTAATAAATTTATTTGCTTTTACTTTTTTTTAAAAAAAAAACATCTTATATTCTCCCTGAGATATTTTAAGGGAAGGTTCCAATGTTTCCTTTAGTTACTTTTAACTACTCAGCCAAAATTGCTGTTATCATAATGTAGAAAAGGAACCTAATTTAAACTTGACCTGTTTGTTTTTTTTTCTGATCTTTAAAATCAAGTTAGAAGGTTTTGGAAAAGAATTTATTTTTTGTTAATATGGAGAATCCTGAGGATCAATTAAGCAAGGATAAAAGGTTGCTGTTTATGTCTGGTTTTGATTTGCACATGACAATGAGGATTGTAGGCATTGGGGACTTGATACTTTTTATTTTTCTGGGGGATCTTACTAGCATCAAGGCATGACTAATATAGTGAAATGTGAATCTTTTGATTTCTGGGAATCCAAATTTATCGTATGCAGAACAAAAACATCTTGACCATCTATTGTCATTGTGCGGAAGAATGAATTCCTTTTGAGGGTTGATTAAGCAAAAGCTTATGAGAACGTGGATTTAAATGATGGGGTCTTGGAAAATGCCATTTATATCATCAATGCAGATATCTGTCATGCTTTTCTTGTCTTGCACGGTCGGAAATCTAAATGCCCTGAGAGGATTTGTCTTCAATGATGGACTGTTATCATCATCATCATCATCATTTTAAATTTTTGCTCATTGTAATGTGATTGTGGATTTTCACCTTTAGGCTCTGCATCCATAGCCAGAGTTATTTTTTTCCATTAGACTCGATTTAGATGCTGGTATGTTGCTTGTGAAGAATTGCTGCTGAACCTGCATAAACTATTCCATTGCTTGCTCATGGATATGTTCTGCATGGAATTTAGATTTGTTTTAAGAACTTGCAGTTTTTTTCTTTTTTTTTTTGGAGAGAGGTTGGGGGGATAAATATCATAGTTGATGCTGTAATTTCTTTAGAGGCTTAGATAGTTCTAGGGTGTCATACACAGATCATGTGTATGGGAAAATTAAAGCATTTTCTCGCAGAGGGTTATCAGCTGATAACGATATGAGCTGCAGCTTCTTTTTTACTCTATTATTATTATTATTATTATTATTATTATTTTGGTGAGGAAGGCTGCAGCATTTACATCAATCACTATCTTTTATAATTCAGATTACATGATTGGATTACGCCGTAGGATACGGCACTAACTATTACTATCTTATTCTGTTAACTTTGTGGTACATTTTATTGCTATATCTAAGTACCCAAAATCTTTTAATATACTTCTTCATATCAAAAAATTCCTGGCCTTGTATTGGCTCGTGTTGCTTGCTTACGAGGAGTCCTCTCCCCGACACGAGATAACAGGAGGCATGAGAAATTTAGTGGCTTAAACCGCCTGGCTAAAACTTGGCAGTTCGCCACCAAGGTGGTAGCACGGTTGGAACGGAGCTAAAATTCTACCGGAGTGGCCCAGGTTCGAAACGCGTGGGCATCGATTAAATATGGAGATCGGATGCCCCTCGCCTGCTTTAAATATACAACATGGATTCTGGCAATGCAATGGAGTTGGACCCTCATGTCGATCCGAATGAATCAGTCTTTGAACATAGGTAAATCTTTGCCTGCTAGGCAAGAGGATAGCAAGTTACAATTTCTGTCCGATAGAGTTGCCATCTAGTCCGCCGATACTGAGGTGGCGTTGGGGTGACGTACTCACACGTGGGGCAACTCACGGGTCGGAGAGGGTATGAGTAAAGGATGGCCATTCCGTCTACCCGCATCAAACATTTCTTGGTAGAAGGAGGGCCCAGTGGGAGTTGTTATGCGGATGGGGTTTCACCTCTCTCCCCTCCTATTTTTAGCAATAAAAAAAAGAAGTTTGGGAGTTCCAAATTAACCATGGTGGAGCTGTCCGTGGAATGGATGGATGGCTGCTGTTGTACGCATCATCAGAGAACATTAATTAGGGGAGGCAATTCTGTTTTGGTGGGAGACCTTGGTAGCTGCGTTTCTTGGCAGCCTGGGGATGACTTCGGAGCTGTTTAGATCTAGCTCTGTAATTGAAGTTACACGGCAACTCTTCTTCTTTTTCTTCTTCTTCTTCTGTTTCTCTCTCTCTCTCTCTCTCTCTCTCTCTCTCTCAGAAAAGCAAGAGAGGAATGATAAATGGTACAAGATGATTGGTTAGGAGGAATGATGGTGAAAATGTGAGAGGAGGAGAGAAAGCGAGAAGATAAGGTGAGCGGTGGTCGTTGACCACGGGTACTACAAGAAAGGATTGATTGCTCGGCAAATTTCCTGTCATATGCTGCAGTTTTGACGACAAAGATTGAGATGTAGCTGATCAGATGAACCGAGGAGGAGTCATCTCGTGACAAAGATGTCTGACTCTTGAAAAGGGAGGCTACCTACTTGGAGACTTCAGGTGCTATGTAGGTTTAAAATCCTACCAGCTTGGAGACTTCAGGTGCTATGTAGGTTTAAAATCTGTTGCTGCTAAATTCTAAACTAGGGCTAGAGTATGGCTCGGGTTGCTCTGAAGTCGGTAAATATTGAAGTGAATGGGGCGACCGAGGTGAAGAAGAATTGGCTGCCTCCAAAGATGACCTGCAAGCAGTTCAGTTGTTGGAAAATTTTCGGCCGAGGATCATTCAATGCCTAAGAATGATAGAGTAATAGTATAGAAGAGAGAAATTTTGTAGAGTAGAATCTCCACATGAGCTTACATGGGGCTCATGGGCTATTCTTTTATATAGAGTAGTATACTGATCCGTTACTTGATTCAGCGTGACATGCTTTAATTATAAGGTAACGGTCAGCTGCACAATTTACAACATAGAAACCATCTCACGTGAGCAGCATGCAGCGGTAATTATGCCGATCGTGGGTTGACTGCAGTGTTGCCATAATTGCCGGTTTTATTAGCACGAGCGGAGTGGCTCTTTGATTTTCACCGAAATCGTTCAACCCAGCTAATACTAAGATCAAGAAGGTTGGTTTAATCCTAGATCAAGCTGTACAAATTTTTTCCATCAAATCTAAACTTTGTTGTTTTGCGCGAGCTAAAGCCATTAACAAGCAGCGGACAAGAGTGCATCAGTGGCTTTGTTCTTATACCGATCTTCACTGAGACCATAATTATGGGATCCAGGGGACTAAGCAATTATTGCTATGTGGGGCAATCTTTGGACGGTCACAGGAACATCTCCAAAAGAATTTCCCCCTCTTAGTGCGTTGCTCTTCCTCGCACTCTACTTGTAATCTATCTGTAGTTGTTGCGGAAAACATAGGATCCAAATAGCGAACAGGACAATGCACAGATGTGAGAGAGGAAGAGAAAGAGGAATTGAACATAGAGATTTTATGTGGTTTGGCAATATGCCTACATCCACGGGAGCAAAACAACTGTAATTTCACTCTCTCTCAAAATAACTAGGGTTACAAGATATTTATAGCTAAACCCTGGCCCCAAAGTCCCAACCTCCATCGGCATCCCTAGTAGAATAAAACACTACATAATTATCCCAAAGATAAATATATCTTGTCGCTTCGCTCCGTTCTGTTAGAATACCATTGTACCACTCAAATAAGAATATCTCAATATGAGCCACTTACTCTAATAATCTCCATCTTGGCGAATATTCACCCCTTAGGAGAAAAGATAACCTCGGACACCGCTTGACGCCGATGGGTTGGAACACCTCCTCTCTAGCACATAGAGATGTTTACCAAGTCCAAGCAATGCTTGAATTTGTCTGCAGTAACTAGTTTTGTCAACATAGTTGTTGCATTTTCAGAAGTGTGCACTTTCTCAAGCAATATATCACAAGAAGAACCAACTTTTTGATCTTGTGAAACCTCACATCTGTGCTTTGATTCTCGCATGATACATCTGGTTCTTCGCCAAATAGATCACACTCTGACAGTCACAATGCAACTGAACTCCACCTTGCTAAACATCCAGCTTCTTGACTAATCCTATCAACCATAATGCTTTGCTGACAGCCTCAGCTACTGCCATATACTCTGACTCAGTCGTAGATAGTGTAACTAGAGACTGAACCATGGATCTCCAACTGATAGGTTCTCCTGCAAGAGGTGAATACATAGCCTATAGTCGACCTTCTGTCATCCAAGTCTCCTGCATAATCTGCATCAACATACAAACATGATACCATAGTCTGTAGTACCCCTCAAGTATCTGAAGATCCACTTGACTGCATCCCAATGCTGTCTCTCTGGATTCGCCATAAACTTGCTCACTGCGCTAACTGCATGCATCAAATCCGGCCTAGTACAAACCATAGCATACATCAAACATCTCACTACACTAGCATATTGAATCTTTGACATGTCTTCAATTTCTTTTTCTATCTTCAGGCACTGCGAGGTAGACAATCTGAAGTGATTCACTAAAGGTGTGCTAACTGGCTTCGCATTACTCATGTTGAATCTCTCCAACATCTTTTGTATATAACTACCTTGAGATAAACAACAATTTTCTAGATCTCCGTCCCTGCGAATCTCCATCCCAAGAATCTTCTTGGTCGCGCCTAAATCTTTCATGTCAAACTCTCTACTCAACAAAGTCTTTAATTTGTTGACTTCATTCATACTCTTCGTGGCAATCAGCATATCATCCACATAAAGTAACAGAAAAATAGAAGAATCATCAAGGCTCCTCACATAAACACAACAGTCATACTCACATCTCCTGTAGCCAATCCGAATCATGTAGGAGTCAAAATGCTTGTACCATTGCATCGAAGACTGCTTTAGCTCATAAAGTGACTTCCTCAATTTACAAACTAAGTGCTCCTGTCCAGGTTTAGAAAACTCTTCTAGTTGCTGTATGTAAATCTATTTCTCCAACTCACCATGTAGAAAAACTGTCTTCACATCTATCTGCTCTAACTCCATGTCGTAATGTGCTACCAATGCCAACACTACCTTGATGGAAGTGTGTCTGACCACTGGGGAGAAAATCTCATCATAATCAATTCTAGCTCTCTATGAGTATCTTTTTGCTACCAGACGAGCCTTGAACTTTTCCTCTTTTTTCTTTGATACTGCTTTCTTTTTCTTGAATACCCATTTGCATCCTATCACTCTCTTCCCCTCCGGAAGCTCCACCAACTCCATGTCTGATTTTTATTCAAAGATTTCATCTCCTCCATCTGCTCTTCTCCTGGCTGTGTATTGCCTCATGAAAAGTAGTAGGATCTTCACTACTAATAATTAATGCATAGAAAACCAAATCTTCAAAACTATTCCTAGTTGGTGGCTTGATAGTGCATTTGGATCTGTCTGTGGCTATATTATGTTGCTCTTGACTGGCTAAGGTAGAAGTCTCTGTATCTTGAACATCGTTCTCTCTGACAGAACTCTCTAACTCCACCTATACCACCTGCTTATTGCTGCTGCTTTCTGGTACCTGCTTCTCTTCTTCCTAAGTACTCTTCAATATGGTTTTTCATCAAAAACTACATCTCTGCTGATCACCACCTTGTTTGCCTTCGTATCCTAAAGCTTGTACTCTTTCACCCCTTTCTGATATCCCAGAAAGA
Organism: Phoenix dactylifera; assembly: GCF_009389715.1. Taxonomy (NCBI): domain Eukaryota; kingdom Viridiplantae; phylum Streptophyta; class Magnoliopsida; order Arecales; family Arecaceae; genus Phoenix; species Phoenix dactylifera. Next base: position 14,616 of record NW_024069805.1, read on the forward strand.
TACACTGTCTAGACTTCGGGTCTAGCTTTGACCTCTTCTCACTAGGAATATGCACGTAGGCTGGACATCCAAACACTCTCAAACCTGAATAGTCTGCCTTATTACTTGTCCACACCTCCTCTGCAACCTTACCATCTAGTGCTGCCCTAGGTGACTTCTTAATCAAGAAGCATGCCATATTCACTGCCTCTGCCTAGAAGTTCTTTGCAAGCCCTGCATTTAACCTAAAACACCATGCTCATTCTGCTATAGTCATGTTCGTCTTTTCCGCCACACCATTTTAACTGAGGTGTCTTGCGTATTGTGAAGTGTCTCTTAATTCCATGCTGCTCACAAAACTTCATAAACTTTGAATCTGTGTACTCAGTCCCATTATCTAACCTGAGGCATTTGACCTTTCTCCTTGTCTGGTTCTCTACTTCATCTTTCCACAACTTGAACTTGACAAACGTTTCTGACTTGTGCTACATGAAGGACACCCAGACCTTTCTCGAGAAAACATCAATAAAAGTTACGAAATATGTATGTCCACCCCGTGATGCTACTCTGACTGGTTTCCAAACATCTGTATGAACAGAGTCAAGAATACCATCTGTCTTGTGCGTGGCAGTTCTGAATTGAACCATGTTCTGTTTTCCAAGAACACAATACTTGGAGAAATTCAGTTTGCAAGTTTTAACACCCTTCAGGAGATTTCTTTTATGCAGTTTCAGCATACCACGTTCACTCATATGACCTAAACGTATATGCTACAAGATTATATTATCAGAGTCAGACTCTACAACAGAGACTCTACCTACAACAGTAGTCCCTCTCAATCTATAGATATTTTCAGCAACTTTCTGCCCCTTCATCACTGTCATAATATCTCTGCTAACTTTCATTACTCCACCTTGAGACTTGTAACAAAATCTGTTAGAGTTTAAGGTACCCAATGAAATCAGATTCTTTCTCAAATCTGGAACATGTCTAACATCACACAACGTTCTAACCACATCATCAAACATAGTAATCCTAATATTCCCTATTCCAATGACTTTGCAAGATGCATCATTACCTATCAAAACAGAACCAGAATTAACTAATCTGTAAGTGTCAAACCAATTTTTATTTGGTGTCATGAGATAGGAACATGTTGAATTCAAAATCCAAAAATATGCGAGATGATTTGAACTGGATGAAACTGAAAGTATATCACTGTCACTGCTATTATGTCTTCTTTCACTATATTTGCAGACTTGGACCCTTTATATCTGTCATCATCTTTATCCTTCTTTCTCTCTGGACAATTCCGCTTTATGTGACCCTATTTTCCACACTTGTAGCACGTTATGCCCCTTTTTTTTGGATTTAGATCGAGATTTACTGTGATTCGACCCATTCCTTGTGTTGCTTCTTCCACGCTCCTAGTTACCCTTCACCACTAAGCCTTCTCCCTGTGAACTCTCATCACTGCCTTTCTTTCTTTGATGAAAACCTAGCAAGGCTTCAATGACGTCCTCTAACTCTAAAGTCTTCTTTCCCCACGTCAGAGTTGTAACCAAGTTTTCGTACGTAGGAGAAGCGGGTAAAGAATGCAATAACATCAATGCTCTGTCTTCGTGTTCGAACTTCACATCAATATGCTGCAAATCACTGATAATCTGATCGAACACGTTGATATGTTGGCTTAAATCAGTACCTTCCATCATCTTATGACCATATAGTTTCTGCTTAAGATAGAGCTTGGTCATCAATGACTTGGATATATACTGACTCTCCAATTTCGACCAAATTGCTGCCGAAGATTTTTCATCCCTGACATGATACATCACATCATCAGCTAGACAAAGCTGTATTTTTGAAACAGCCTTAGCCTTCAATTCCTTCCACTCTGCATCACCCATGTCATCTGGTTTCTTCTCGTACAAGACTTTGACAATACCCTACGATACTAATAGATCCTTCACTCTCCTTTGCTATAGTCTGAAATTTTCAGTTCCATCGAACTTTATCTCATCGAACTTCGCAGAAGACATCCCTGCCATCTTATCTTTTTGCAGAATAAAATAGAAAAAAATAGGATCCGATGAAAAATAAAAATACCGAAGACCGAAGACACCCCTCTTATCCAAGATCAGAAGTGTGCACAGGTGAGACTCCTCTTCGGGATGTGTTGCGCGGCTCAGTGAAAAACGCAGCGGATGACGGCACACGGACAACGGTGGGGAACCTGCGGCGGAGCTCTCGGCGGGTTGGGTTCTCCTTTCTTCTCCGGATCCGGGTGCAAACAGCATGGGGTGGCAGAGCAACGAGAGGACGCGGGCGAACACGGGCGCACGGGCTTGTTTTTCTTCTCTGATCAGATCGTGCGGTGATGGGGAGGATGTGGCGGTGGCACAGTGTTGAGGATCTATGCAAGCAACGCCGAGGTAGCGCCAAGCCGAGAGAGGACCATGTGCCAACCAAAGGCCAAAGTGGCCAAGTGATGTGTCTTATGGTCGGTCGACCCTTAGCTGACCACAAGGTTCATCTACGACTTCGGCACCGCGTGGGACCAGCCCGCGCGCTAGACCTCACCCCATCAACCCAACGGGCCTTGCCAAAGGCCTAGCTTACCTTAGCCAGGTCGACCTCAGGCCCTGCCAAAGGCCGAGCAGACCTCAGCCAGGCTGACCTCAGGCCCTACTGCCAAAGGCCGAGCAGACCTCAGCCAGGCCGACCTCGGGCCCTGCCAAAGGCCGAGCCGACCTTGGCCAGAGGCCAGAGCCTGCCAAAGGCCGAGCTGACCTCGGCCAGGCCGACCTTGGGCGCTGCCAAAGGCCGAGCCGACCTCGGCCAGACTGGGACTCCCGGGTCGCGCGACCCGGTCAACCGGGACACGTGTCCCGTGCATCCGAGACGCGCATCACAGCCAGCCTTGCCTTCCAGCCATCTCAGTCATCCATTCAGTGATGGAAGACCGAGTCAAATCATTCGGGATGCGTGAGCCATGTATCCAGGATGCGTGAGCCGTGCATCCGGGACGCGAGATCCATGCAAATCTGGGAGATAAAGACTGGAGATCTTCTAGGGCCCCTCCAAGCCATTGATCACATGTCAATCAACGATGGAGAAGCCTTGAATCTGTGGGAAGATTATTTACTATGTTTATCTTAGGGAGAGTTACTTAATTTTGTCTAGGATCTTGGGTCTATAAATAGAGTTGTAAGGGGCCATTGTGAGGCATCCCAGAATAATCTAGAGTTGAGTTTTAGTCTTGTTCTCTTGTGAGAGAATCGACCGTAAGGCTTGGGCGGCATTGTGCCGATTTTGGTCTAAGGGTTAGGCCTTAGATTTGGACTATCAAGGGGTTAGGCCTTCAATAGATTCAGTCCTTAGATCTTCTGTTCTAAGACTTGGGCTAGTGGTTGATACCTCAATCTCCACTAGATTGGGCTAGGAAGGAATCTCTTCAATCCCTTGCTAGATTTCTTTTATTTTCATTGTTATTGTTATTTGTTCTTCAATTGAGTGGAATAAAATTCAGTTTGCTTTCATTGTTGATCCTTGTATTGAGCTATTCCACCGGCGTTACCTACAATCGGTCCATCATCAGCAATTTTTGGAGGCACATGCAAGGAGCGCGAGGCAAAAGGGGCTTGGTGAGGGGCTTTGGACCGTGAGCCCCCATCACATAGGCGGTGGCGTGCGGAGAATCTCCTCTCCGCCTTGCTCGGGTCGTGCGGCGGTGGCACAGTGATGGGGGCTCACAGTCCAAAGCCCCTCGCCATGCCCTTTTACTCGCGCTTCTTGCGTGCGCCTCTAAAAATCACTGATGATGGACTGATTGTAGGTAACGTCGGTGGAATAACTCAATACAAAGATCAACAATGAAGCAAACTGAATTTTATTCCACTCTAATTGAAGAACAAACAATAACAAGAACAATCAAAAGCAAAATAATCTAGTAGAGCAATCAAGGATCTCTACTAGCCCAAATCTAGCAAAGGATCGAAAAGATCCTTTTCTAGCCCAATCTAGTGGAGATTGATGTATCTACCACTAGCCCAAGTCCTAGAACATAAGATCTAAAGACCGAAATCGGCACAAACGCCGCCCAAGCCTTACGGCCGACTCTCTCACAAGAGAACAAGACTAAACTCAACTCTAGATTATTTTCGGTTGCCTCACAATGGCCCCTTACAACTCTATTTATAGACCAAGACCCTAGACAAAATTAAATAACTCTTCCTAAGATAAACATGGTAAATAGTCTTCCCATGGATCCAAGGCTTCTCTACCGTTGATTGGCATGTGATCAATGGCTTGGAGGGGCCCTAGAAGATCTCCAATTTTTATCTTATGGATTTGCATGGATCCTGCGTCTCGGATGCACGGCTCACGCGTCCCGGATGGTTTGACTCGGTCTTCCTTCATTGAATGGACGGCTGAGATGGTTAGGAGGCAAGGCTGGCTGGGACGCGTATCCCGGATGCACGGGACGCATGTCTCGATTGATCGGGTCGCGCGACCTGGAAGTCCCAATCCGGCTGAGGTCGGCTCGGCCTTTGGCGGGGACCGAGGTTGGCTCGGCCGAGGTCGGCTCGGCCTTTAGCATGGCCCGAGGTCGGCCTAGCCGAGGTCGGCTCGGCCTTTGGCAGGGCCCAAGGTCGGCCTGGCTGAGGTCTAGTGCGCTGGCTAATCTCACATGGTGCCAAAATTGTGGATGAATCTTATGGTCGGCCAAAGGTCGACCGGCCACAAGACACATCAATTGGCCACCTTGGCCCTTGGTTGGCGCATGGTCGTTGCTCGGCTTGCGGCATGGCTTGCGGGGGGTCCTTAACACACAGGCAACGGCGGTACGACAGGCGTCTCCCTCCTTGCTCGTAGCCGGTCATGGTCGGGGGGATCTCCTCTCCTCCTTTGCTCGCGTCCGGCCGGCCATCGCATCCTTCCTTCCGCTCGAGAGCCGCCAGAAGAACACCCACGCGACAGGGAAGAAGAAGATGTTCCTCTTTTTTTTTTTTTTTTGTTCCATGTGCTGTTCTCGGCTTGGGAACAGCCCTGAGATCCCACGTGAATTAACAATCCCAAGAGAGCCTTGGGAGAGAGGACACAAACCCCTTAGCCCCCACGTGAAACAAAGAGAGACAAATCCCCCCTCCTTCACATGAACGAGAAATCGTCCACAGCACCTACGGGGAGATCTCTTTTCCTATCTTCGCGGCACCCACGTAAACACCTTAGGAGAGAAGAAACTCTCATCCGCCCACATGAAGAGAAACAGCCACGCAAAGAGCAGCATAGCAATTGTTGCGAAAAACACAAGATCTAAACGGCGAGCAGAATAATGCACAGAATTGAGACATAAAGAGAAAGAGAAATTGAACACAGAGATTTTACGTGGTTCGATAATATGCCTACGTCCACGGGAGCAAAATGGCTGTAATTTTACTATCTCTCAAAATAACTAGAATTACAAGATATTTATAGTTAGATTCTGGCCTAGAGTCTCAACCCCTATCAGCATCGCTGGTAGAATAAAATATTATATAATTATTCTAAAGATAAACATATCCAATCGCTTCGCTCTGTTCCGTTAGAATACCAATATACCACTCAAATAAGAATATCTCAATATGAACCATTTACTCTAACACTAGCGGTCACTCTTCTATCTTCTAAGTAACTTGTCTGTGTTCTTTCTCCATTTCCTAATAAAAGGGCGCTCACATCCTTCACATTTCATCAAAAAAATAAAAAAAATTAAATAATAAATAAAATAAAAGTTCTGCGTAAAAAAGTAGTTAGGAATGCACGCCAATTTTCTCTAATGGGTCCGGTGCAAAACTTTGAATCTAAGATGTTAGGTTGATGGACTAAACTCATTCGAAGCTGGTGACTCTGAGCTATGCTCTGCTGAACTCGGTGTTTGTGCTGCACATCGGCATCAAACTGATAAGCCAACAGATTAACGCTGGACCAAACTCCAAATCATAAAATCTTAAAGACTCAAACTGTTATAATGGAAAATAATGGACAATAAGAAAAAGAAGAAAAAAAAATCATTATTCAATCATGTTATTGTTACAAGAAAAGAAACTATTTTAAATCGGCAACGAGATTCAAATTTCAAGAACATTATATGGGACAAAATGCAATGTAAAATTTGGCAAACAAATACTATATTTTTTGTTAAAAGTAAAATATCGATATCGGGAACTTAAATATCAATACTGGTCATGCCAAATTGTACAAGCAACATATTTGACACCTTAACAGGCTATCTGCAGCACTGTAATGGTCCACATTCTTGACAACCATATGATTCGTAGAATTCGAACAAATGCAGGGCCTACATTCTTACATTCTGACATTCAATAGTTTTCATCTTTTTCATAAATCATTACCTTATAATCAACATGCCGTTGATTATTTTCTGTTTTTTTGGTGAAAAAGAAAAGTTCGAGCACTGCTTTATAATCAACATGCGGTTGATGAGTACTGACCTTCATCATTTTAAGTTCAGAAAGAAGCAACATCCTCCTTGGAGACGAGAGCCTCCATCCGTTGCAGCAGCAAATCGACATCATCCTGTGTCTTGATGAGGCTCAGGCGTGCGTAACGGCTACTAGCTTCAAATACTGCACCAGCACGGGAAATGATGCCTGCTTCCCTGAGGACAGCAGAGCAGTCCACATCTCCTTCCATCTCACACTTCAACCAAGCATAAGCTGCTCATTTCAATGATCGTCAACATTTAGATACCAGAGAATTTTCTCTACATCCTTCTTAAGCATTGACGGAAATCATTTCATTTATGAGCTTCACCTGGAGAAGGGTCTATGATCTTTTTGAAGTAGGTGCAGTACAGAGGAGAGAGTTGCTGCAAGGAGAAGCGGTTGGAGGATGATATGACCTTAGATAATTTGCTCCATCTTTCTCTGGTTGTTTTATGTCCGAATTCAAAGATGCCTCCCTCTCCTCTCATCTCTGCCAACATCACTTTGACGAGCTTCAGCACTCTTAACTGAGTATCACGAGAAACACCCATGGTATTTAGTTGCATGTATTCCGTGGCTTTTTGATACACCTTCTCGTCCTTTATCACCGCCCACCTTCATTCAAGTAAAAATGCCAATGATTCAATCAACCATTTACATACATGCATGCATATGTGTATGTCACATAGAAATCATAAGAGAGAAAACAAAATGCTGGAAGAGGCGGCTATCTTCTATGCTCTCTCTCTCTCTCTCTCTCTCTCTCTCTCTCTCAAACATTAACTTTAAATGATAAGATTACTTTAGCCCTATATATGATCAATGATTTAGATATTAGATGGATCGATGGTTGGTGCCATACAAGAAAAAACCAAATTATTGTGCAAAATGAACAATAACGTCCATGGTTTTATTCAGAAGGATGCTTTTGGATTATATAGGGAAGTTCGATTTATGCAAACCATTCGGTCATAGTAATTGATAGGAGTGTTGATCTATCTTTTTGAAAAAAGACTGACTCACATCAAGATACAGAGCTTATATAGTTGCATATTAAAGATATAGAGATTCTTCAAATTACTTATGAAATTGTTCAGCTTGTTCGATGATTTAACAGGTATACTTACATACCACTATCTTTGTAAAAGTTTTTCATCATTTTTTAATATTTTTTCTTATAAATTCTTTATAACTAGTTTCCTGTAAACTTTTCTTTTTTTAATAAAGGCCGGGTGGCTTTGCCTCTTTCTTCATCATTAAAAAAAAAACAAAAACAAAAAAAAAAAAACAAAAGACAGGAGCGGATAACATGAGACATACCCAAACCTACTGCTGGCATGGCCGGTAACCTTGGAAGCGGTGAAGATCATGACATCCTCATCAGCTGGGGCTGGAATTGCAGTAAAATGAGGCCAGTAGTAAGCATGATCATAAATAACAGATGAACCTCCAAGAACTGATTGCAGCAGGCGCCCATCAGGATTGTTTGGTGAAGTTACAAACTCAATGAAGTTTCCCATCGATGCTACAGATGCATTTACCCATTTGGATGTTACTCCTTTCCATTCATACTCCCTTCTGTCGAAAAGATCGGTCTGCAATTTGTATAACTGTGCACGAACATGATAACAAAACAAGCTCAACGATACGTAGCTGAAAGTTGGAAATTAAGGACTTCAAATTTTCTAATCACCAGTATAGAAACACCAACACAATATTACGAAAAAAGGATTCAAGCAGCAGGAGAGGAGGGTGCTGACCGCATAGTAGGGAGCGGTTGCAACAACAGAGGCAGGAGTGGAGGCATTTTCCGGCGAGAGAGCGTACACCAGAGCATTGAGCAGCTGAGTAGAACCTGATCCGAAGACGATGAACCTACCGTCGGTGACGGCATTCCCGACGGCCTCGTGGAGGAGGCGGATGTGCTTCTCGAGCTCCACGGAGATGAAGTAATCTCCCGTGGTTCTGTAGCTCATCCGGTGCCATCCCGAGAATACCACCGCACTGCTCGCTGCATGCTGCTGCCAATATGGCTCCAAAAACAACGGATCCCCGCTGCCAAAAAAAAAAAGAAAAAAAAAATCTATCATTCCTTGATTCAATTGAGCCCATTTGTCACACCAACTAGGATCCTCGGCGGTGCGCAAGCCACACTGCAGAGTAGTGTACAGTTCTCGATAGTTACCATCAGAAGATGAAAACAATATTTATGAAGCATGTTGTTTGATAGTCATCTACTTTCTAATAGCAGCCGGACTACACAGTACTCTATTGTGCAGCCCGCCAATGACATGTAATAGTTTCTTAATGAGCTATCAACCAATCATTTAATTGAACCCATTTGTCACACCAACTAAAATCCTCTGCAAGGTGGTGTACAATTCTTGATGGCTGCCATCAGAAAATGAAAATAATATTTATAGAGTATCTCGTTTGATAGCCATCTACTTTCTAATAGCAGCAGAACTACACAATAGCCTATATGCAGCCCACGCGATAGTTCCTTGATGAGCTATCAGCCAATCATTTATTTTGTTACTAACTAATGATCAAATATTTTATCATCAAACTTTGGTTTTTTTTTTTTTCTGAATTGATAATTAATATATAATTTTATTTTATTAGTGTGTTTTTGTTTCTCATGACAGAGACCACATCATTGCATCTTGCTGCAAAGATTCTTATGTTCCATGTATGGATCACAATCGATACGGCCCACCTTATCATGCTTGATAGATTTTTTTTTCTTTATGACATGGCAGCTACATAGCTCTTGTGCGGTGCAAAAAACATGGGCCGCAAGCTACAGCGAGTCACTATAATTATCCTTTTTCTGTATTTTGCCATGCTGGAATATTAAAAATCCATATGAAATTTCTATCTTTTCTTTATGACATAAAGATTTTCCTTATTTGTGATAACGTAAATATTTTCCCCCATTCGGTAAAAAGTTATACAAAGATTTCAAAAGCGAAGAGGCAGGTCCACACCTAAATTTTGTCTTTGGAGCAGGTGATTAGGTGTACACCAGGAGGAAAACGCGGTCATCGATGTCCATGATGTATGACATGATGTCATTCTAATAATTCTCCTCAATGTGCTTAGTCCAAGAATAAAACATAGAAATAATAAAATTATAATTATGAAAATAATTATACCCATGAATT
>NW_024069806.1:0-28864 GCF_009389715.1 Phoenix dactylifera
GCAAGCCATGATCTTCTTCTTCCACGCCCCAGCGATCCCGTGATCAATCTCCTCCACGATCCGCCCAGCCACGGCATCCCATGCTGCAATCAAGCTCCTCCGCACGTCAACCTCCCGGAATCCCGCAGCCGCTCCACTGATCCAGCCGTCTGCAATCAATCCAGCGCCCCAGCAATCACGCCGTCCTCCTTCCGGATCAGCGCCCATCTGCAGCTCCTCCCCTTTTCCGTGTCCAAGATCCCGTGATGCATCCAGAGATCCAGCCGTCCCAGCCTCCTCTAGCCATCCACGTGTGTCTCGCATGTTGGAATACCCCGATCATGCCGCTGAAAATTCAAAAAATTCAGATGCAGCGGAAGAGGCATGTGCGGGATCAACCGTTCATCGCATGAACGTTGTTTAAAAACCGTTCGTAGATAGATAAGGATTAAAAACTTTTAAATAACATTAGAAGATCAGATCTTACCTTTGTGCGGGTAGATGATCACCGCAAACTGATGATCGTGGTTTAGGATGAAGGTTCGCTTGAAGCCGTTCAAGTGCCCGGCCTCTACGGATATCCACACGAAGCAGAAAACCGATCCAAGCTTTCTATCTCCCCGAGGTGCTAGCTCCCTTGCAGAGATAACTTTGATGGCTGATATCCTTCCTTTCAATCAATCCTTGATTGTGCTTAGGAGGAGGAAGAAGAAGGATGAAGAGAAGAAGAGGAACGAAGCCCTGCAGCCTTCTTTTTCTTCCTTGCATTGGAACAAACGGTGGAGGAAGAAGGAGGCCACCAAGATCCTTTTCTTCCCTTTGTTGTTAGTGGCTGAAAAGAGAGGAGAGGAGGGTGGCCACGTGATGGAGAGGAGGAGGGCTTCTCATATCATTAGGGCACCTCCTTTCAAAGCCTTATAAAGGCATCTAGGGCTCCTATTTGGTTTAGTCCAAATCATGAATCAATTGGGTTCAATCTACGCTAGTCCTAATCCAATTAGAACTTGAATGAACCATGACTCAATTGAACTCTTCAATCCTAATCCAATTAGGAGTCATGTTGATTCATTAGATTAATAATTAATTAGGACTTAAGAAATCCTAATCCAATTAGGACTTGTTTAATTCTAGTCCTAATCCAATTAGGACTCTAATTTGAATTCGAAGTCCTAATCCGATTAGGACTCTAGGAATCCTACTCCAAGTAGGAATCCAAATTTAATTCAAAACTCCTAATCTAATTAGGATTGTAGGAATCCTACTCCAAGTAGGAATCCTAGTCCTACTCCAAATAGGATTCCCAGTCCAAGTAGGAATCCTAGTCCAAGTAGGAATCTCAGTCCAAGTAGGATTCCTAGTCCTAATCCAATTAGGACTCTATAAATCCTACTCCAAGTAGGACTCTTGGAATCCTACTCCAAGTAGGACTCTTGTTTTAAGTCCAATTAATTAATTCTCTTTGTTCCTTCTTCAGCTTATTATCAATCGAATTGATTACTTGTGATTCCTAATCACGATTCAACCATCGGATCGGTCAATGCCTCTAGTGTGTGTGACCCCATAGGTTCTACTCTGACTGGTAGTGAGATATATTGTGATCTCTATCACAATATCATTGACAACTCCTTTCAATGGGTCGGAACGATTCCAACTCTACTCATTAGGGCTTATCGATCATCGAGATAGTCCCTATGAGTCCCTCCATCCACCAGTGACACCTAGCAGCATGTAGTGGCTACCCAGTAGAATAGAATGATGAACCTCTAGGTGCAGTTATCATGTGATATAGTCCTTCTATCATGGATCCCTACAGGACGGAGGTCATGGATAACTCGTCAAACCCCTTCGTCTGTCATATGTCAAGATTTATTCGACTCGAGTTCGTTAGTGGAAAACTCTTTCTCCACTTTATATTACTGCCCTGGCCAAGGTCTTAGAACTCAGTCTAACAAATCACATAGGATCACTCCTCTTCTATCAAGGTCGATAGATTCCATGTGAGTGCATACCCTACTCCTACAGTGAACTTACTGCAGCCAATCTACACTACAAGGACCCATATGACTAGAGACCATGTATACGTGTAGTCAAACTACAATAACCTCACTGTGAGTAGCTGAAGCACCGCAGGTCAAAGGACCAGTCATACTACTGCAACATCAAGCAAGTCACTGACGAGTGGATAGACATCCAAGTGACTTCTTGTCTTGGTCACGCTCAGTACCCTTGTTCTCTAACAAGCACCTGCACTATCACTTCAGTGTCCCTACACTGTGGACTCAAGTCTCGTCCATCCAGAAGAAAGTGATCTGTGCACTGATCGGATCGATCACCGTCCTCATGATGATCCATTGATCAGGAGCATTTAGAAATTAATCACCAATGATACATGGCTCAAATTCTCAACTCTTGAGAATATGCATCATCATCTTATTAATTTCTTGGACGATTCATAGACACATAAATAATATAAATGAAAAGATGCCTTTTATTTATTCAATAATAAATAGTCAAGTACAAAATTATGTCCCTAGAATTAACAATGTGTCAGCCAGATTGGCTTCTAGGGCATACATCTAACATCGCATTCATCTTCCGCATCCCGGACGACCCTCTTCCCCGATTCCAGCATCCCGCGGCCAGCTTGTTCCTCCCTACGATCAAGCTTCTGTTACCCCTCCATCAGGGATCCATCGGCTGGCCAAAGAGGTGGCGATCTATAAAAGAGGGGAGGAGGTCGGCTGGTGGAGGAGGAGGGTGGTGAGCTCGGTTGGGCCAAAGAACAGGGAGAAGAGGGTGGTCGGCTGGTCCGAGGAAGAAGACGAGAGAGGAGAAGTTCGTGCTCTGTTTTCAAACAAAGCACGTTACTTGTTCTTCTTTTTCTTTTTATTTTATTTTTTTAGTTTTAGTTTAATTAAAGAGCAGTGTTGTTTTTAATTTTAATTAAGAGTCTTATTTGTAGCTCTTTCTGTTGCAATTTTACTGGAGAGTTTTATTTTAAGAGCTTTAGATTTGCAATCTTAATTTATGTTTTTCACATTCTGCAATTTTTCTTTTCATGCAATATATGAAATTCTCTCTCATACAATCTAGGTTCCAGACTGCAATCTTCTTAAATGTTGTTTTCATCCATACCAAAGTTTCCTTTGAATAGTTAAATATTTCATGAAATTTGTAAATGCTCTTCGATTTCTAAGTACTTGTCTTTTCATTATTTTTAAATAAAAAAAAGATTTCCTGGTAGACCAGAAAATCAGTCAACATCCCCCACATAATGTTTTTCTTTTATAATTCAAAAATCGATTTCAAATCCGAGTGAACGTTTTAATTTTTATGCAACTCCAATCGCCTCCCTATGGATCGACCTCTTACGACCACTATTCTTCGAGTAGAACAGGTAAGAGTAAAATTAATTTAAACTTTGTTTGTCGGTTCTAACAACGATCCGTTTAGCATATTTTTAGGTAAATAGGAATTCGACAACAAAGCCCCTTCCTTCCGATGCCCACTGCTAGAAGCCATTGACGGATCCTTAGTGATAACCTTCTTGGGACGCCCCTTCCTCCAATTAATTACGATTTCATCTTCATATTGATCCGTAGGAAATTAGGATTTCAAAATTTATTTAGATGGATGTCATGACTAGGTGATACTTTATAACGATCTGCTGCTATTGTTGCATGGACTATGTTGCTTGAGACAAATTCCCGCACTGCGTTTCACTTCTTAAGTAAAAACCTGTGCTCTTTTATGCAGAAGAGAACGGGGATCATGTGACTCCCCAAGTAAAATTGCCTTCCCCTATGCTTATTGGCTCTGGAGGAGGGTTGGGACAGCCATGTTTTTGGACTATTGGATGTGACTGTAGTCTACCGCAAGCTTCCCTAGATTTTTTCCAAGTGGTTGGTTTGAAGTTGTGCGCATTGGCCATGCCATTGTACCACTTTGTTGCGTAACTTGTGGGTTAAATAAGGCCGTATCTATTTTCTTATCATGCTCTAAGCAAGGCTGGCATTCTGTTACTTGATATTAATAGGTTGTTTGGTGATTAATTAAAGACTTTATTTGTTCAGCGAATTATTAATTTCAACTAATAAATGCCAGATCAAGGCCCCTCACCCTATTCATTCATGAGGATGATAGTGTTATTTTGATGATTAACAAGCAATTATCTAGAGTATGTTATAAGTTAAATCGATACTTCATTTATAAGTCTATTACTCTCAGTATATTTGTATAAATTGATATAGATACATTTCATTGTTTATGAATGAATCTAACCTTGAGATGCAGCAAAGTGTGGATTGAGTCGACCCAAAGGATGATTGGGTCGACCCCGGCACATCAAGAAAGCATTTGGCACACTTCTGCAAAAATGGCACAGATGAACAGTGAGTTGGGTCGACCCAAGGAAAGCATGAGTCGACCCAAACATCAAGATCCTCAAACAACTCAGAAAATGGTTCTCTGGATTTACTGAGAGGGTCGACCCAAGATAAGTTGAGTCGACCCAAGCTTGAGTCGACCCAAACCCTGAAGTGGGTCGACCCAAAGGCAAGACAGAACAGAAGACAGAAAAGGTTCTCTGGAAACCCTGTTAGGGTCGACCCAAGAAGAAGTTGAGTCGACCCAACTGAACCTTGAGTCGACCCAAAGAAAGGTTGGGTCGACCCAAGTGAAGGAAGGCTGAATTGCAAGTTTCTGTGTTTCTGAGAGGGTCGACCCAAGGAATGTTTGAGTCGACCCAAGTGAAAGTTGGGTCGACCCAAGGACAGGTTGAGCCGACCCAAACACGGGCAGAAGCATAACGGCTAGTTCTGCAGATACTTTTTGTCCTTCCAACAGTGAGTAACGGCTAGTTTTTGAATTCTAACCATTGGGGCTTGTCCAATGGATGTAGGAAACTATTTAAAGTGGCACTATTCATCAGATAGAACATCCTTTCCAAAGAATATCAAAGAGTACACAAGAAAGAGAAAGTGCCCTAATCTTCTTCATCCAAGTGCTTCATTCAAGAATCAAAGAAAGGGGTTGAGCAGATTCAAAGAGTCATCAAGAGCCTCCATCCTCCCTTGAAGAGTGAAGCATCCTTGACAAAGAAGAGAGAGTCACTTCAAGCGATAAAATACTTTCTAAACTCTTCTTTGTAGATTATATTGTTTTATTTGCTCATCTAGGAGTTTAAATCTTCTTCCTTTATTTGTTAAACTACTTGTAAAGGTTGGTTGGTTAGCCTGCAAAACCAACGGAATAGGTTGATGGTGAACCCGGAAAACCAATTGTAAAGGTTCGTTGGTGAGCCCGTTAAAACCAACAAAGGTTTCGTTGGTGAGCCCGTAAAACCAACATAGGTTTTGGTGAACCCGAAAACCAAAGTGTAAAGATTTTTGGATTGTGAGCCCAGAAAACAATCCAACTGTAATCCGTGGATTATAGTGAATTCCCAAGGGGTCGCTTGGGGAGTGGACGTAGGTGCTAAGGAGAGCACCGAACCACTATACTTCTTGTTGTTTGTATTGTGAGTTGTTTAAGTTTACTAACTCATCATTAACACAAGTAAGATAATTAAAATTAAAAGAAACCAATTCACCCCCCCCCCCCCCCTCTTGGCTGTCACCTTGGGGCAACAAGTGGTATCAGAGCAAGGTGCTCCAATAGTACTCATTGATCTCACAATCAAGAGTTAAAGATCATGACAACCCAAGTGGGATGTTCTATGAGTGAGGGGGCAATCCACAAATAGACCACCTCTATTTAATACCCAAACTACACATATTGGAAAGCTAGGATGAGGATATTCATTCAAGCTTCAGACTATGAATTATGGTACTCATTACTAGAGGACCTCACACACCCACACTTAATATAGAGGGCACTATCATACCCAAACCAGAAATGGATTGGAATGAAAGTGATAGAAAATTGGCACAGTTTAAATGCAAAAGCTATAAATGTTACTTTATTGCTCATAGATGTAAGTGAATTTAATAGAATAATCTACTTGCATTACTGCTAAAAAAATTTGGGACAACTTGAGGTCACTCATGAAGGGACCAATCAAGTTAAGGAGTCAAAAATAAACATATTAGTACACAAGTATGAATTGTTTAAAATGGAAATCTACTGAGTCCATAACTGATATGTTTACTCGTTTTACTGAAATTATAAATGGGCTTAAGAGTTTAGGAAAGTCTTACACTAACTCTGAATTGGTACGAAAAATTCTCAGGTCTCTACCAAGAATTTGGAAGGCCAAGGTAACCGCAATTTAGGAGCTAAGGACCTCAAACACACTGGCAATTAGAGGAGCTTCTAGGATCACTCATGACCCATGAGTGATAATGAGGCAAAATTCGCGAAGATGAGGTCAGAGAAGAAAGCCCATTGCCCTAAAGACTACCACCCCTAAACAACAAACTGAATCGGAAGATTCAAATGATGATGATGAATTTGATGAAGAAGGGATAGTATGCTTGGAAGAAAATTCAGAAAATTTATGAGAGGTAAGAATAGATTTTATAAAAGAAACCCTTCCTCAAAGGTAGCTCAAGCAAAGAAAAGGGTAAGGACAAAGAAAAGGAAAAAGAAACTCCTATTTGCATGGAGTGTAACAACCCGGGCATTATAAGATAGATTGCCCAGATTTGAAATGGATGGCAAGAAAACTGAAAAAGAAGAACTTCATGGCTGAATGGAGTGAAAGTGAGGAATCAAGTTCGGAAGAGGAAGATCATCAAGAGACGGCCCAAATGTGTCATATGGCCAATGACGATGAGGTAGATTCTGAACTTGAATGTGATTTTACTGTTGATTGAATTACATTGATGCATTCTTAGAACTCATGGAAGAACATAAGAAACTTATCAACAAAAATAAAGTTCTAAAAGAAGAAAATCAATCTCATATCAAGATAAGTTAAAACTATCTCAGAACTATGAAACATTAAGTAGGAAACTTAAAAATGAAACCAAGAATCTAATTGCTGAAAATATCAAGTTAAAAAGAGATGCTGAAAATATAAATCCTTAGTAGATAAGTTTACACTTAGTTCTTACCAAATTAAATATGATTCTTGATAGTCAAAAAGCTGTATATGATAAGGCAGGATTAGGATATAAAATAAATAGGAAACAAAATTCTTAAAGAATATTTTTGTAAAAGCTAAAAGTGAAAATATTACTTGTCATTGCTGCAATAAATTAGGACATAAAGCATATGAATGTAACTATAGAAAGTCCCAGTCAAAACAAATTAAGTAATAATCAAAAGATTAAATTCAAGAAAAGTTTGGGTTCCAAAAGGAACATCAAGTACTAACCCTAAAGGACCCAACATAGTTTGGGTACCTAAAGCTCTTTCTGATCTTGATTGCAGGGGTGTCTTGCAGCTGATAAAGTGGGAAAAAACGATGGTATCTAGATAGCGGCTGTTCAAGACACATGACCGGTGACGTAGATCAATTTGTCACCTTGGAATCAAGGAAGGGTGGAGTAGTAACCTATGGAGACAATGGTAAAGGGCATATCATTGGAAAGGGTAAAATTTTTATTACTCCATCTATTTTTTATAGAAAATGTCTTATTAGTTAAGGGTTTGAAACATAACCTGCTTAGCATAAGTCAATTTTGTAATAAAGGGTTTAAAGTCACATTTGAAGCATCAGTATGCATAATCAACAAATCCGTAAAGATAATAGCATTGTACTTGTAGGACAAAGGCAAAGAAATATTTACTTGGTAGATCTTCATGATTTAGGCAAGAAAAATGGATTATGCTTAATTACTAATGAAGAAAAGAAAAATGAAATAAGTTGGCTTTGGCATCGAGACTAGGACATGCTAGTATAGAATTAATATCAAAACTAGTCAAGAAGGAACTAATAAAAGATGTGCCAAAATTGATTTTTGAAAAGGACAAAATCTGTGGACCATGTTCATTGGGAAAACAAACTAAATCATCTTTCAAATCAAAGAATATAGTATCAACAACTAGGCCTTTTGAACTTATACACATGGATTTATTTGGACCCCACTAGAACTGCGAGTCTAGGAGGGAAGAAGTATGGACTAGTTATTATTGATGATTTTTTAAGATATACATGGGTTTCATTTTTGGCACATAAGAATGAAGCATTTTCAGAATTCTTGAAACTATAATAATAATATCATAAATGAAAAGAAACTCACCTTAGTAGCAATTTCGAAGTGATCATGGTACCTGAATTTGAAAATCAACACTTTGAAGAATTTTGTACTAAAAATGGTATTTCACATCAATTTTCAGCACCTAGAACGCCTCAACAAAATAGGGTTGTTGAAAGAAAAAATAGGACATTGGCAGAAAATGGCACGCACGATGTTGTGTGAGTCAAATCTTCCAAAGTACTTTTGGGCTGAAGCTATAAGCACTGCTTGCCATATTCTAATCGAGTTGTTAATACGACCAATAACAAGAAAACTCCTTATGAACTTTGGAAGAATAAGAAACCAACTGCTAAATATCTTAGAGTATTTGGATGTAGATGTTTCATTTTAAACAATGGCAAGGAGGATCTAAGTAAATTTGATGCCAAGTCAGATGAAGGTATCTTCTTAGGATACTCCACATCTAGCAGGGCATACAGAGTATTCAATAAAAGAACTCTTGTAGTGGAAGAGTCAGTTAATATTTATATTTGATGAGTCTGATAGTGAGTCTGCTAGGAAAGAAAATATTGTTGATGATGATACAGGAATTATCGACTTTGAAAAGTTGAATATTGATGACGTGCCAATTCAAGATAAGGGAGATGATTGCGTGCCACCACAATCTCAAAACTTGCCAAAGGAATGGAGGTATGCATATGGACACCCTAAAGACTTAATCATTGGTGATCCATCTCAAGGGGTAAGAACTCGATCATCTCTTAGAAATTTAAATGATTATCTTGCTTTTGGTTTCACAATTAGAACCTAAGACTTATGAAGAAGCCTGAAAAAAGATACTAATTGGATAAATGCCATGCAAGAAGAATTAAATCAATTCAAAAGAAGTAATGTATGGACATTAACTGAAAGACCAAAGCATAACTCAATAATTGGAAACAAAATGGATCTTTAGAAATAAATTAGAATGAAAATGGGTTAGTTATAAGAAATAAAGCTAGACTTGTAGCTAAGGGATACAATCAAGAAGAAGGAATAGATTTTGATGAAATATTTGCTCCTGTAGCTAGATTAGAGGCTATTAGATTACTTCTAGCATTTGCATTGTTTCATGGATTTCAAAATTGTATCAAATGGATGTAAAAAGTGGCATTCTTAAATAGTTTTATAGAGGAGGAAGTATATGTAGAGCAACCTCCCTGGTTTTGAAAATCATGAGTTGCCAAATCATGTGTTTAGACTACATAAGGCATTATATGGATTAAGCAAGCACCTAGGGCTTGGTATGATCGATTAAGCAAATTTCTGGCTTAATAATGACTTTAGTAGAGGAAATGTAGATAAAATACTATTCCTCAAAAGAAAGGACAAAAATTATTAGTGGTACAAATATATGTAGATGACATAATCTTTGGTACATAAATGATACTCTTTGCAAAGAATTTGCTGATTTAATGCATGGAGAATTCGAAATGAGTTTGATGGGAGAACTAAGTTTCTTTCTAGGATTACAAATCAAACAAACTAAAGAAGGCATTTTCATTCATCAAACTAAGTATACAAAGGAAATACTAAAGAAGTTTGGGAATAAAAATCATAAGGGAGTAGGCACTCCAATGAATCCTACTAGTAAGTTGGACAAAGATGAAAAACGGAAGAGTATTGATATTAAGCTCTATAGAGGACTAATTGGATCATTGCTCTACCTTACTGCTAGTAGACCAGACATCGTATTTAGTGTAGGAATATGTGCTAGATACCAATCAGATCCTAAGGAGTCACATTTAAGTGCTGTTAAGAGAATCCTTAGATATTTAAGAGGAACTACGAACATTGGTTTATGGTACTCAAGAGACTCCTGTCTAGATTTGCTTGCTTATTCAGATGCTGATTTTGCTGGATGCAAATTAGATAGGAAGAGCACGAGTGGAACATGTCAATCCTTAGGAAACAACTTAGTATCATGGTTTAGCAAAAAGCAGAATTCAGTGGCACTGTCCACAGCTGAAGCTGAATATATAGCTGCTGGTAGTTGTTGTGCTCAAGTAATATGGCTTAAGCAACAACTAGAGGACTATGGAGTTAAGCTAGATAATATTCCTATTAAGTGTGATAATACTAGTGCCATCAATCTTACTAAAAATCCGGTTCAACATTCTAAAGCCAAACACATAGAAATAAGGTATCATTTTATTAGGAATCATGTGCAAAATGGAAACATATGTATTGAACATTATATGCACTGAAAAATAATTAGCCGACATATTCACAAAACCATTGAGTGAAGATAGATTCTGCACGCTAAGGAGGGAATTAGGCTTATGTGATCCTTTTTATTGAAGAAATATAAAAGGGAGCAAGTAGTCTCATGATACATTCCTCCAATTTCTAAAAACCCATGAAACATGAGTCAAACTTGTCATCTATAGATTTCTTACTCATGTATCATTGTCCCAGAAAGAATTTATAAGGATTGGAAGCAAGAAAAATTTTTAGAAGCAAAAAGGAAGAGAAAAGAAAAAATTCTGCACTTGGGTCGACCCAACCCAGAATAGGGTCGACCCCAACGTTGAGTCGACCCAAGAAAATTCTTGAGTCGACCCAACGTCGGGATCCCACTGTTAAAAGGGGGACCCGAGAGCATTGTTAGGCACTGTTTGCCCCTTGTCCTCTTCTGAATACTTCTATTCCCCACTCTCCAAACTCCTCCAAATATCTACAAACAGTAGATTACCTTAAGATCTTGGAGAAATGGGACCCAAAAGAGCCGTAGCCAAGAGATCCAGAAGAGTCTCACGAATCCAACGTGAGGAAAGGCAAGCTACGGAGCCATCTACAGTGTCTCCACAACGTGAGGCACGTGCAGAGCCACCTCCTCCTCCTTCCCCCTCAGTTATACTTGCAAGATTTGCGGGGAGACCAGTTACAACGGGGAGAAGGATCCATTTCCGAGTTCTTTGATCAAGAAGGATTTCGTTTGAGGGAATAGATCCAAAGGCAAGGTTGGGAGTATCTTTGCTCCCTAGATGTGATGATCTACCCCGGATTAGTTCGGGGAGTTCTATGCCTTCCTTAAAACTGGAATGGGAGGGCTTATTTCGGAAGTTCGAGGAGTTAGGGTTCGAGTTTCCGAGGAGAGTTTGAGTGAGCTACTTCATCTTCCCTGCGAAGGAGCCACTCCGGAAAAGCCAGAAAACAAGATGAGAGCCCTGCAGTTGATAATGGAAAATGAAGACTTCGACTTTTCGGAGAAGGTAATTGCAAGCTCTCTATCTGCTGAAATGAGATTACTGCTCAGTATCATAAATAGGATTTTATTCCGAAGAGCGGGAGATTCGATCTCATCACTGAGCGAGATCTAGTAGTGATGGAGCATATTATTCAGGGTATTTCCCTGAATCTCCCGGCCATGATCCTGAGGCAGATGAGGAAGGTGATCTGCAACTCCAGAGTATCACTGCCTTATGGTATGATACTCACTTTGATTTTTCGACAGCACGGCATATCTGTCGAGGGGGAGGCATCCAGGCATCTGTTTCATACTGACACATACACT
Source organism: Phoenix dactylifera (assembly GCF_009389715.1). Lineage (NCBI taxonomy): Eukaryota > Viridiplantae > Streptophyta > Magnoliopsida > Arecales > Arecaceae > Phoenix > Phoenix dactylifera. The sequence continues at coordinate 11,680 of NW_024069806.1, forward strand.
GCACGAACACTTATACGCATGGGATATGAGAAAGTGAACGGGCAGTGGATTCATACTGGAGCAGGGATTCAGGGTGAGGCACCAGAGGGTGATGCACCAGATATTGGAGACCCTATCCCTGAGGATGAGGAGCATATGGATCATCCTACTGCACCTTCAGAGGCTGGACCATCGTCATCTGTCCCTCCGAGGAGATACAGATGATTTCTGGAGTAGGATGACTGAGATTATGTCAGCTCAGGCGAGGACTATCACTGACGGGCTGACGAGCAGATTTAGATAGTATGTCAGCTCAGGCGAGGACTATTACTGATGGGCTAACGAGCCGATTGGACATCATGTCTGCTGAGATCAGTGATCTGAGGCAGCAAATTGGAGCACTCCGGAGAGAGAGAGAGGACCCCATGGACCATCTGTGCCAATAGGCTGCTGAGTCAGAGATTTCGGCACAGAGTCATCCAGCTCGTCGTGCTTCCACGCCAGACACAGTCTCACCAGGCTCGACCTCCCCTCGCCACGTATACTAGGAGGATGAGGACTAGATCCCAGCCATTAGATACTCCCTAGGGCTGATATTAGTATTTCTGTTTAGAGCCTAGGATAGGGTATCTAGTTCTCATATGTATTTTGTGTTTATCATGTATCTTTAAACTTTGATTAAGAAACATTGTATTTGCTTTTGTTTTTTGCATGAATGTACTAAAATGTTCCTATTTTGATCAATGAAGTTTGAATGTTTGTTATTTATTGTGTCTTTTCCCATGCACCTATTTGATGATAACAAAAGGGGAGAAGTAAAGAAAGAGTAATAAGAGGAGAAGTAAAGAAGAGAAAGAAGAAGTTGAAGTAAAGAAAGAGAAATAAGAAGTTAAAATAAGAAGTTATGTAAAGAAAGAGAAATAAGAAAATGTGTAAGAAAAGAGAAATAACTTGTAAAACAAATTGAAAATCATATAGGAAAGCATATACATTTAAGGGGGAGCATTTGCAACAATGAAAATGATCAAATCAAAAATTTCTATCAAATTTCAGAATTTGGCACATAGAATTCAGAATTTGGCACGCACCTTCACACCCCGATACATAACCTGAAACTCATGTTTATCCAAATTTTTGGAGTTTCATCTTTAATGAATTATAAATGAAAGGGGGAGCAATTCAAAAAGTCAAATTGGCAACATTTGAATGATATAGGGGGAGACTTCACTCTTATATTTTGAAAAGCTGAAATTCAGCAAGTTAAGCCCTTTCAAAAAACTGATTTTAAGCATAAGTATCAATTAGGCTCATACTCTTTATGTTTGTAATCATCAAAAAGGGGGAGATTGAGGATGATAGTGTTATTTTGATGATAACAAGCAATTATCAAGAGTATGTTATAAGTTAAATCAATACTTCATTTATAAGTCTGTTACTTCTCAGTATATTTGTTATAAATTGATAAAGATACATTTCATTGTTTATATGAATGAATCTAACCTTGAGATACAGCCAAAGTGTTGTTTGAGTCGACACAATAGGATGATTGGGTCGACCCCGGCACATCAAGAAAGCATTTGGCACACTTCTGCAAAAATAGCACAGATGAACAGTAAGTTGGGTCGACCCAGGAAAGCATGAGTCGACCCAAACATCAAGCTTCTCAACAACTCAGAAAATAGTTCTCTGGATTTACTGAGAGGGTCGACCCAAGATGAAGTTGAGTCGACCCAGGCTTGAGTCGACCCAAACCCTGAGTGGGTCGACCCAAAGGCAAGACAGAACAGATGACAGAAAAGGGTTCTCTGAAAACCCTGAGAGGGTCGACCCAAGAAGAAGTTGAGTCGACCCAACTGAACCTTGAGTCGACCCAAAGAAAGGTTGGGTCGACCCAAGTGAAGGAAGGCTGAATTGCAAGTTTCTGTGTTTCTGAGAGGGTCGACCCAAGGAATGTTTGAGTCGACCCAAGTGAAAGTTGGGTCGACCCAAGGACAGGTTGAGCCGACCCAAACACGGGCAGAAGCATAACGGCTAGTTCTGCAGAAGTACTTTTTTGTCCTTCCAACAGTGAGTAACGGCTAGTTTTTGAATTCTAACTATTGGGGCTTGTCCGAATGGATGAAGGAAACTATTTAAAGTGGGCATTATTCATCAGATAGAACATCCTTTCCAAAGAACATCAAAGAGTACACAAGAAAGAGAAATGCCCTAATCTTCTTCATCCAAGTGCTGTATTCAAAAGTCAAAAGAAGGGATTGAGCAGATTCAAAGAGTCATCAAGAGCTCCATCCTCCCTTGAAGAGTGAAGCATCCTTGACAAAGAAGAGAGAAGTCACTACAAGCGATAAATACTTTCTAAACTCTTCTTTGTAGATTATATTGTTTTATTTGCTCATCTAGGAGTTTAAATCTTCTTCCTTTATTTGTTAAACTACTTGTAAAGGTTGGTTGGTTAGCCCGCAAAACCAACGGAATAGGTTGATTGGTGAACCCGGAAAACCAATTGTAAAGGTTCGTTGGTGAGCCCGTAAAAACAACATAGGTTCGTTGGTGAGCCCGTAAAACCAACATAGGTTTTTGGTGAACCCGGAAAACCAAAGTGTAAAGGTTTTTGGATTGTGAGCCCGGAAAACAATCCAACTGTAATCCGCGGATTATAGTGAATTCCCAAGGGGTCGCTTGGGGAGTGGACGTAGGTGCTAAGGAGAGCACCGAACCACTATACTTCTTGTTGTTTGTATTGTGATTTGTTTAAGTTTACTAACTCATCATTTAACACAAGTAAGATAGTTAAAAGTAAAAAAAACCAATTCACCCCCCCCCCCCTCTTGGCTTGTCACCTTGGGCAACAATTCAGAACCCCTAAATTAGCTTATTTCTTTCCATTTTCATGTTAAATTAGCATGAATAAGGTGGATGAGAACATTTACACACATTAACTGTTGTGGTTCAAATCTGGCCCGAGGGTGACCAAGCCGGAGAAGTCGAGGGAGCTGCCGGTGAGTGGAAGAAGAGGACGAGCGCACCTCCCGTCGGTGGCGGACCTGCACAAAGCCTCACCGGTGGGGTTCCGATGAGGGCCCTCCGACGCTCAAGTTAGAGTGGAGTTTAGTAGGCCCAGCCCAAAATTTTACTGTTGATGGAAATTGGATCCGGGGGGCGACCGGTGGGCTGAGGAGGAGGAGCTCCAGCTGGGGATGCGGCGCAGACGAGCTTTCTCCGGGAGACCTGCAAGAAAGTTCGTGGCCGGGGATTCCGGCGCCGGCCCTTCGATGCTTAAGTCAGAGGAGTTTTTTTTGTGAGAAAGAGAGAGATTGCTTGTGTCAAAAGTCCTCCTCTTGAGAAGGAGTCCCCTTTTTATAAGAGGAGTGCAAGGGTTACCTGGACGTGACTGTGAGAATTAATGATTACCGTCTCGATTGGACGTGATCGTGCGAATTAATGAGTTGCCGTGGATGGCCCGAGATTTTTGGGCAGGCTGGTGGTCCGTTGAAAATCCGTGCGCATTTAATTGTTAACAGTTGTTGGGACGGAGATCGCGGGATTGGATCTCGGATGAGGAGGAGAGAGAATTGATTTCTGGTGGAGTGGAGAGGTCTTCTTCGTCCTTTGACTGGGTTCTCCCTTGGGCTTGAGGTCGATCGGGCTCAGCTTAACCGAGATTAAGGCCGCAAGGCTGCGAGCTCTGAGGCCGGGTGCACTGAGGTCGGTCGCACTGAGGTCGGGCATCTTGAGGTCGGACGCCTTGAGGGTTGTTGCCATTGCTCTCGTCATCACGTGCCGACGATGTATCCACGTGTTTTGAGCAATCCATTTTTCTCCCAACACTAACATTTTGGCACATGAACATCACTTGAACAACATTGTCATCTATATGCAATGACATAGTTTAGGTGTCTTGCCTTATGATGATTTATTACGCTTAATGATGTTCTATGCAATGTAAGAAATGACTAAATGCATGCCCAAAATGTGTACTCTAATGGAATGTATGAGTTCAAATTTGTACTCTAATAGAATGTGTTCCATGAAAAAGACTTGTTTTGTTCTCTAATAGAATGTATTCAAATTTGTAATATTAAATGTTTAATTTTGTTTTTCTTTTCTAGATAAGTTGCAATTCAATCAATATTCTAATAGAATAGACCAAAAGTTAGATAAATAAGTTGAGATCTAGCAAAGAATATTTGGATGGAGTTCAAAATTTTATTAAATTTGCTAGGGAGAAAGCTAATATAAATAGGAAGATTTTATGTCTATGTCGAAAATGTATTAATTATTCTTCTCCTGCTTTAAAAATTATTGAAGAATATTTAGTATGGAATGATTTTTTAAAGGGTTATATTGAATGGATATTTCATGGAGAGTCCATATTGCTATTTTCATGTAACCAACCCTCTTATATAGAACACACTACTAGTTTTGGATTTAGTAACATGAAAAAAATATCTTGTTGGAGAAGGGAATTACTCAGAGATGTTCTTGGACATAGTATTAGAAATTTGACAGATTTTAGTAGAGGACAAGAAGTAACTGCAATATGTGATGAGTGTACATCCACCAAGATATCAACTTTGTTCGGAATGAGTCGAGAGAGATAGTTGTATGTATTGATAATCGATTTGTGCAACGATTTATAGTAACATTAATATGTGACCTTTTTTTTTTAAATATAGGATAGGGCTACATCCCTTATTGTGTGTCGGGGAGTTATCATCATCTGCTGAGACCAGTTATGTTGACGCTCAAGTGTTCGCTAAATTGATTGGATCGGAACGTTATAGTCGAGTAAGAAGTTATGGCATTGGAGTTACCCCTACTCAATTGTTTGCAGTGAGCAAATATACTCAGAATGCCAAACATAGTAGTAAAGGTTCGTAGTCTGAAAGCAGAGATAGAAGAGATAGGCAGAGCTATCAGACAGAGATACAATCTTTGAAAGCTCAGCTTGGCCAGATTGCATTCTTGTTGCATAGGTTTGCCCCTCCTTAGATAAATAACTACATCTATTTGAATATTTTACATAATTATCATGTATTTTTGTATAAGCTCAATGATACTTTGTGATTTTCGTATTCTTAACTTCTAAAGTTTCTATCTTTTCTTGTAGGTTCTTGATCCTTTCAGTAGTTGTAGAGCTGATGATGATGATGCCATAGACCCCTGATAGCGCTTAGACTATTTTTTTAAGAGTTTTATGTATATATTTTTTATATTTTCTAAAGCATATTGAGTTGTAAATTGACTTTCAATCATGTTTGACAATGTAAATATTATCATATTTGACAATATAAATATTTGCTATTTCTATATATATTACATATGTTATTATATGACTTCAGTTATGTGTTTGGTGTATATGACTTCTGTATGACTTCTGTTACTATAGGTGTTTGGTGTATATATTTGTATACATTTTTAATTTTTTTTAAAAAGTAATTTACACTTACAATGCCTAAAATGCGTCGTTAAAATATACAACATTAATGCTATTTAAATGCGACGGTGATTAGCACTACAGGAAAAAGGACCTATCCCGACGCTTTCCTGGTGCTTTGGCGACGCTAATTAGCGTCGGCAAAAACACCCCCGACGCAAAGCCAAGCGCCGGCAAAGCGTCGGATATACCAGTGTGGCAAAAGTTTTTGCCGACGTAGGTGTAAAGCGTCGGCAAAAACATGGCTATACCGACGCTTATATAGCGTCGGCGATAAACCGACAGGGGCGTTTTCCCCGACGCTTTTTTGCGTCGGCAATTCCTGATTTACCGACGCTTGTATAGCCACTACAACAAATATGAGCTTTGCCGACTCTTTTATCCCGACGCTAGGGGAAAGCGTCGGGAAAGTTTGGCTCAGATACAGCCTTTGCCGACGCTTTCTTCTAGCGTCGGTAAAGGGTTAGGAAAGATTAAAATACGACGACGCATAAAAGCGTCGTTAGAAAACCGCATCGAGAGCCGACTTCCCACCTCCATCGAGAGCCCCTTCCCACCTCCATCGAGAGCCGGTGCTTCCCCGCTGCCGTCTTCCTCCTTCCGTTCGCCCAGCCCCCTCTAAAATTCGGTCGATGCCCTACTTGTGCGCGCGCCGACTTCCCACCTCCATCGCGAGCCGGTGCTTCCCCGCTGCCGTCTTCCTCCTTCTCCTCTGAGGTAAGCCTCCTCCTCCTCCTCCTCCTCCTGCTGCTGCTCGTCCTCCTCCTCCTCCTCCTGCTGCTGCTGAGCAGATCAAATGATTGCGACCAAGAGATCGTTGCAATGGATGCTGGGAAGGGCGATTGGGGGCGAGGAGCATGTGCGCCCTTCCCCACAAATCCGCCCCCTTCTCTTCCGAGGAACTGATGAGAATGGAACACCAGTATAGCGCTCATAAGTAAGCTATGTTGTTGTACCCCACACCACTCCCCTTCTTAGATCTCAAATTCTTGCGGCCTTGATCTAATGCTTTCCTCACTTAGATCCTCTGTTATTTATGTAGATTTATTATATTTGGTTTTGTTGGATGTCGATGCTACCAGGTCTCTGACTCGGTCGATCTTGGTTTTGTTGGGAAGGAAGAAATGTTTGTCAATGTTTCTGTGTTTTGTTTATGGGTTTATCTATGGTTTTGACAAGTCTGGTTGGTGCATGATGATATGCTGATTGAAATTGGAGGGTTGCCATGGCTTTTAAGAGTTAGTGATGCTGATTTTCAGCTGATGCTAATTTTTGATACGATGAGAATTGGTGCTATTCTTTCTTTGTTGTTTGGCTTTTTGCTCAGTAAACTTGGAATTTTTGGGCTTGGTTTGATCTGCTGCTGTAGTTTGTGGTAGTCGTATAAACCGGTGATGAATCAAGGCTTTGCTCTTGTATACAGCAGTACTAATGTTGGAGCTTCTAATACACTTGATACCTGTTTAGAAGCAACAAAATACTTAGTTGGCTTTTTTCTGATCAACTTCATGCTCTGATATGTTGGCTGTCTCTATAGTGGTCGTCTTCTGCTTGTGCGCTTTTAATAGTCCACGCTGCATTGCAAGTTCTAACTTTGTCTCATGAAAAACCATGAAATTAGGTTTACATATAAGGACATTGAAACATGTGTAACTATATATTGAAGAGATTGTAGGAGTCTGTTGATGATAGTGCTGATTCTGCTGAAGAACATTTCCACATTTGATACGCTTGTGAGGAGACAGAGACTTGGATGGATGTTGAAGGGTTAGGGTAGTGGATTCATGGACTTTATATAACGTACATGAAGTTGTGGAAAGGAATAGAGATGGCATTTTGTTGGATCTAAGCATTATCTTATATGTCTTTGTTGGTTCTAGAGGAAATATATGGCGATGAGGCTGGGCTGGGCTTGGAGCATGGCTTTTTTTTTACCCCTGGTTACCTAATTAGTCAAAAGTTGCTTCCTTAGTTATCAAGACAAATGAGATGACTTGGTTGGGGTCCCCAAACCCCAAGGAGACGATGAACCAAAGCTGACGAGAGGGATCCCTTCAAATTGTGGGAACTGTAGTTGTCTCTGCCAGTTGGATCACTAGTCCGGCAACAACTGTGCATTTCAAAGCTTCAACTGCAAATGAAAAGGTTTGCTTCGGAAATTACAAAAAAAAACCCAGAGAGAGAGAGAGAGAGAGATAGAGAGAGAGGGGCTTTTGTGGGGTGGGGGTACCTGCAGTCTGAGCTTATTCGCATGGAAGATTTTAAGATACAGATGCAATGCTTGATGAATCAGAAGTCATGGGCACAAGGAATTAAATTAACATCGACGGACATGCATCGCACGTTCTATACACCACAAGAATAAGTACTTCATATTTATTCATGTCGTAGCATGATTTTGCTAAGCCAGCAAGCTACAATTTGTACTTATTTTCTAATCTATCTCGAATTAGTTTACGGAAACATAGATCATCACATTATAATTCCCAAATCCTATTCATAAATTATTTCAATATTATTTCAGGTTCTTTTTGTTGGAAATTTTATTCATGATGCACAGAAGGATCAGCTGCAGAGTAGTTACTCTAATAAAACAACATGTGTGAGTAACTTTCCTCTAAAAGAAAAAAAGAAGAAGATGACTCACTTTGATAGCATCATTCCTCAAGTCTGATTTTGACTTTCGGACATTTATCAACTTGACAGATCATTGGTATGGTGATAGCATAGACATTTTCACTCGTATTAATCCCTGCTTGTCCTATCTTGGATATGTTCTATTGCTACTTTCAAGGTCAACATTATTTCAATCATATACTTTTGTTATTGTTGCTTAGCATCTACTTTATTTTATGGTTCTGTGAAGTTTACATTGGAGAAGAGGACGGTCACTCTTATGTGGATCTTTTCGAACTAAGATGTTGTGCACGCTAGATGACTTCTTTCCTTGTTTCTTTCACTCTTTAAACATTAAGGGTTCTGCTTCACTACAACTGCACTTGCTCTCAGTTCAGGCTAGTTAGCTTTCAAGGCATTTTGTATTTTGAGCTACAAGTTTATCATGGTTCCAATTGAAGGCTTAATTTTAAAGGGTAGCCATTGGTTGGTCCTTAAATCATGTGTCCTTCTTTAAAGTGCGCAACACAAGTTTGTTTCATGTTTGACTGTTTATATATATGAGCTCAGGGGAGATCATGCACCTGGATATCTGATATCTGGTCATTACGCTATTGATTAACTTCAAATCAATTTTTCCTGCAGGCACTAGGGCCTAACATCTTTTGTTGGTTATGCCCTGTATCAAAGTTCAAAGGCTCTGGTCTCCGATTTCCCACTGCATTTGACCTTCCAATATCTACAACACTAACTTGACGTATCAGGTGGCAAAGATAAGAGTAATTTGTCTATAGAAGATGGAAACCATGTAAATTTTTGTGGTTGAGCCTCGCTTGGGAGTGGCACTTACAATCGTGAAGTGCTTGCCCTACGTTTTTGGACTGACACGAGGGCTTCAAGTTACTTCTGTGGGCTGCTTATAAACTACAGGAAGGGTAAGCAGATGGAGTGCCCTTTGCAGGGGGGGGTATCCTAGGGTCTGTAAGTCCCACCATAATAGTCCGGTGAAATCTATTGGGAAGTTATGTGCCTGCCTTCAGGTGATTTATTTTGATATGGAACCTCATAAGCCTTTGACATGTGCTCGATGTTTCCTGTGTTCCACCTGGTGTAGGTTCTGAGAGGCCTGTCTCCTATCCATATTCCTTCTTCCACCTCATTTTCTCCCTTGCCAGCATGTATGCCAAATGTTGGAATCAGACCGAAGTTGGAATATCAAATTCCATTCTAGCCTTTATTATTCCAAACAAACATTGCATTAGGCTTACAAATATCTATTACAGATCTTGTGCTACTTGGTGGATAAGTTATTTTATAAACTCAAAATGAGCATAAGGTGCTCTTGTAGGTGCTCTTGTATGCATTTTGAATTCTGTCATATTAACTTTGGCATCTGTATCCAACACTTTGTTGTGGAAAAGAAATAGATAAGCTAAACAATTGTTATTTTTTTTTTCCAGATCCAAATACACATATATTATGGATAGAGAATGCAAATGCAAAATTGAAGGCTGTCCATGACATCGAAGCAGGTCTGTTAAGGCACAATCTTTGTTCCAGTTACCTTATGAACTATTTGCATTATACTATCCTTTTCTTTTCTACTATGAATGGAAGCTAATTGGTCTTGATAATTAATTAATATTTTAACTGGTTTAGGTGAGGAACTGCGGATCTGCTATATTGATGTTAGCATGGGTTATGAGGCTCGGCAGAAAATTCTTGCTGAAGGTTTTGGTTTCAAGTGTAGCTGTCTTCGGTGCTTATCTGGCGAATAACAAGCATTTTTCTTATATTTTAATAGGGATGATCTTACACTCCAAGAGGATTTAAAAGTACTGAAGGCGGCTAACAGCAAAGCCCAGGACTCCTGAAGGTAACTAACAGCAAATCCTATTTCAGGGCAGCAGATGGCCCTGCCTCCATTTACACTATGCTGTTGGTAGAGATGCCAACTGGCATTGAAACCAACAAGACTGATGCCAATTCAGTTTGTTTCAACCATCATGCAGGGATCACTGGATCAAACAGAGCATGCATTTTCTTTATCTCCAATAGCTCTTTTTTGTTAATGCTTCTCTGAAGCCTAGGACTCTTAACCAGCCCAGTTTTCATGCTCACTGTGTTTCTAAGGTTAGTTTTCATGATTATGCTTTTATATGTTCACCTTTGGTTGTAGTTAATTGTGCTCATGTATTAATTCTTTATTGTTGGTCAAACAGGGTGGTACAGTGCAAGTTAGGTTTCAGCCTTACATTGGACAGTATTTAGCAGCAGCAGCGGAAAATTTGGTGACTATTTTTGATGTTGAGACTGACAGAAAGATATACACAGCGGAAAATGATGGGGGCTTCTACTCGGCCATCATTAAAGTTAATTGTTTAATGTGCAATAGAATTATTGAAGCCTTCTGTTTGTTATAATTATTATATTGCTATATTGTATTTGAAGAATAGTTGGAAGAAGGAACAAAAATTGTACCTTATGCATCATGCAGGTTTATATACTAGTATTAACTTTAAAATATAGCCCCCATATCGTAGATTGTGTACTTAGGAATTTGAGATGTATATTTTTAGAATGTTTTTGAAGTACAATGTAATCAAATATTATAATATGAATGTAATCAAAGTTCTTGTTTGTGACGTGTATTTTGTTATATATGTGATTTAGTGTATTTGTTTTGTTAGAATATAATGTGTACAGGGTATTAAAAATTACTTTATAATTTTTTTTTTAAAAAAAAATCATTTGCCGACGCTTTTAAGCGTCGGCAAAAGCGACCGGCACAACACGGAAAAACTGGCACGCCTTTGAAGTTTGCTGCCGACGCTTAAAAGCGTCGGCACAACACTGAGTAACTGGCACGCCTTTGAAGTTTGCCGACGCTTAAAAGCGTCGGCACAACACTGGGAAACTGGCACGCCTTTGGAAGCTTGCCGACGCTTAAAAGCGTCAGCATATGCCACCTTATTTAACGACGCTTAAAAGCGTCGCATATGCCACCTTAGCCGACGCTTAAAAGCGTCGGCATAGACCGCCGACGCTTTCTTCACGCGTCGGCGGTTAAAACCGGCCCCACGCCCACCTTGCCCCGACGTCGGAGCCACGTTTGGGGGAGTGTGGGCTTGAGAAATTCCGCGCGACGCTTAAAGCGTCGGTATAAGGCCAAATATAGCGCCCGGGAGATATCAATTATTTTGTAGTGAGCGTCGGTCGACATTAACTTTTCCCCGACGCTTTTAAGCGTTGCAGAAATTGCTCAATTTGCACGGTGGTGCCACGACCTTTTTACCGACGCTTAAAAGCCGTCGGCACAGCATCAGGGACCCTCCTTTATTCATGGACCCTCTTTATTCATGCTTGTAATTTGTATTTGGAAAATATTTTGTTCATGGACCTTCTGAATCCGTGTACAGAGAAGCAAAGATGATATAATCTATAGGAGAGTTATTCCATCAGAATGGTCATCCCCAAAACACCTGTTTTTTTTTTGTTTGTTTCTTTTGGTGAGCAATCGTTCTTAAAAACACATTCATTAGACTGCCAAATCAGAAAACTAACAGAGTACAGAGAAGTATAATTAACCACATTTTCTCTGGACATGACAATCCTTCCTTTCTACACACCGCTTGATTACAATTCAGAAGTGAAACAAGACTAAAAAAGTCCTATAGTTTAATCTATCTGACATTCACCCAAGATACAAAGCCCCTACAAAAGATAGTTTCAAAGACTTCACAGAAGACCTCACAGATAGAAATTATTCTCTGAACTCCCGCGAGTTGACTTATATAACACTGCATGTCCATGGTGGATATTTAGAAATTCAACACCTTCTTCATTGGCATTGAGAGCTCTTTCTAATCGGAATCAGTCCAAGGCCCTACACGAAAAATGAACCAAAAACCCCACTCCAAACAGCACTTGGTTTAGATCCAGCTCGGTAGTATCACCTAATGGCATGTCAATTAGTTCTACCTTCACTGAACCAAAAAAATTCATCCAAGAGCCAGGTCTCAAGCGAGGAGAGTGGCATGTGTGAATCTGAGATTGTACTGCTTTCACCTTGGAAGAAGCTTGTTTCAGACATCTCTGGTGTCGACGAGTCCACATTGAGCAATGATTCAAGCATAGTTGGCGCTGCAGTGAGATCATGGTTGGCTGCACTGGCTGATTCCTCGCTGGAGGATGAGTCAGTCCCAACCATATTGTTGATCGAATGTTGCGTAGACTCCGAATTGGTCTGAGCTGCTCTCGACTTGGGTGGATTCTTCATCCACCCTTCGGAGCAGGTCGTGATATGTTCTCAGTATTTGAATGCATAGGGTGTCATCGATGGACGATGTTGCCGGTTGGCTTAGTTTTGTATAAGAGGTAGGCTGCCATTGGAGGGCTGTTAATTTCTGCTAGGCAATTGGGCTTTGTCTAAAGCACGTTGCCTCTCTTAAAGCTTGCTGTGGCCATTATTTGATGTCAGTTTTGGAGCCTCCTCTCCCACTGGCTCTTTGGGGACAGATTGATTCACAAGAAAGCCCACCACTCATTGAGCTGCCATCACCAGCTTGGAGCTTCTTTAGTTTCTTCTTCAGATGGGTGTTCCAATAGTTCTTGATGTCATTATCAGTTCTCTCTGGGATATAAGAAGCTATGGCTGGCCATCTAACACACCAATATAGGCATAAACCACAGTGAGCCTAGGACCAAAGTACTTCATATTATATGATAAGAACATATATTAATTTATAAGTTGACTCAAATTGGTGCAAAGAAAGCTCATATATTCTAAAGTGTTTTTTTTTTTCGGGAATCTAGGCATGTTTGCTTGATATTTTACCTATTGCCAAGAAGAGCTTGGAGATGGATTATGAGCTTCTCCTCTTGTTCTGTGAAGTTGCCTCGCTTGATCCCTGGCCTCAGGTAATTAGTCCATCTTAGCCTACAGCTCTTGTTGCATTCTCATCAGCCCTACCAAACACAAGAGAGGATTTAATAAACGAATTAACTACACAGCGTAAACAAAATTGGGACACTAAAGACCACCTTTTTAGATCTAGATTTGTAGACCCTCTGCATCCGAAACTAAAATTAGGGTCTCAGTTAGTAAACAAGCTCACCATGTGGAAGGAGAGATTGAAGAAGAAGTCAAGAGGATATCTAATCAACACACTAAACACATCACGACAGGAATCAAGAAAACTAACCAAGAAGAACTCAAAAGGGATATCTAATCAACACAGCAACACATCACAATAGAATCAAGAAAACTAACCAGTTCTACGGAAGGCCACCCTTTTTGGTGATCCAAAACTACATAAAGCCTCAGCAAAATAGCTAACTCATTTTGGATATGATGAGAGGCCATCCTGTCAAGAAAGGGGACGCAGAAGGGCGTGATAGAGAGGTTAGAGGAGCTTAATTACCGAGTACTAGTAGGCACAGCGCTCCAGTTCCCAAGGAATTCCTGATTTAAAAAAAAATAAAATAAATAATCAGTATTATAAAATACAAATTACAAAAACATTATATTATAACAATATGAACCTGTATTACATTTGACTCACAATTGACACAAATACTCAGATCTATTGCAAAATATGAATATTGGATTATATCTGATTAAAATCTCCAATGTTTTTTAAATCATTGTATCAGAAGACAGGCTGTCCCATACAAATTAACAATGTACTCTGAAAAAGCAACATTACAATTGTACTCCTGAAAAATAAGAAAACATATACATATCTTAACTCATAATAAGATGAATCTAGAAATGGCATCAGGCGGGATTTCAGCTCCATCGATTCATGCTTGTCTAGTAGCGTTTGAAGAATCAGGAATCTACAAAAAAAAAGAAAGAGAAAACATAAAAGTTAGGAATAATGTGATACATTAACTCATATATCATAATTGATAATATGTAAAGTATTGAAATATAATAAAGTTAATTACCTGAGAAGGTAGAAATCGTTGTAACATGGATGTAATATTCGTAAGCTGAGACTGCAAATTTGCTGGTTTTTGCTTCTAGCTCTTCAATAGTTGCTTGAAGATGACGAACTTCTGCAGTGTTACTACCTTCTCTGGCATTTTCTTATAGATGTGCCCACTGAAGACAACTGAGTGGGGGTAACTCCAACGCCGTAACCCCGCACTCGACCATAACGCTCTGGGCCCATCAATTCAGTAAGCCACTTGAGCTTCAATATGATTGTTCGCGTCGGATGATGATGACCCCCCGACGCGCTCTGAATAAGATTTGTTGCCCTATCCTATATCTCTCTCAAAAAAAAAATCAAATAATGTATGCGAATAATAGAACCAAAAAAAAAAATACAGCACAAGTCAAAGATGAATACATACAACTATATCTCTTGACTCCTCCCGGACAAAGCTTCCATCTCGGTGGGTGTGAGTCATCCTATAAAACTCCACCCTACCAGGCTCCCTCCCATTATTCATCCACCTACAACAAAAAGTATATTTCACGAGTATACATGCTATATGATAGAATAATTTAAGATAAATTTAAAGAGTTTCAAAAAAACTTACGAATTCAGCTTACGCCTCGCATAACTCATAGCGAGCCTGAAGTGATGGCTAGGAACGGCCTGCGATGCTCCGAGCAGCATCTACCAATATTGGGAATATGTCTTCCCCGAAAACAATAAACAATGTAATTTATACAATGTATAAATTTCTAATCTATAATAATATTAAATACAATCTAAGGTATTGAAAATTACACAACCTGAGCTCTCTCGGAAAACCAGTAGTGGACAAGCTCCCTCCACTGATGAGAGATTACATCTGGAGGACAAACACGGGCCACCTCCTCTTCAGTCATGCCCTCGTGCTTCCAATCCGCCTTTAGCTTTTGCCTTTACTATTCTTTCCATTTGCGGTGACGGACTTCAGCACCCAATCATGGCTATTTACAGGAAGGACAAACTTTGTCTACATCAAAGTCAAAAATGTTATATCAATGTTAAATCGAAAAAATAATTGAAAATAGTAAGCAACTTCAATTCTTTACCTCAACAATTCTAAGAAGCTCAATCTTATACGAAGGAAGCATTTCATTCCATTTCGTATAGTTGAGCGGACACAATTGTCCCTTCCGCGCAACTTATCCCTAAAAAGTGGATAAAATGCTTGCAGCATTCTTGATGGGCTTGCCCCAGCTTCATTGCAATGGACGACAATTCTTCTCATCCTCAGGGTAGGCTCCATACGTTCCCGTGCTCGAGTGGGCCCTCGTGTTCTCCTCACTCTCCCCAGTCCATCTATAAAATAACAAAGTCCATTAAAGGTAAATGATTTAAAATAGTTAGATTGTAAGAGAAATTAATATAAAAACTATAAATCAAATTACCCAGGATGTCCACGTCATCCGTGTCTGGACGATCTGCAGGTGGGGCGTGCTCAGACTGGGACCCGGACTGAGTATGGGGCTCATCGGGCTGCTGGGAACGATCAGAAGTAGATCCCACGGATGTGTGCTGAAACTCAATATTTCTGAAACGTTTTCCTCGCGGCATATTGTAATCTAGTATGCACAAAAAAGAATCAATATTAGTTAAATATTAAAAGTATATTACCTTTAATATTCTTATAACTGCCACCATCCTCTTCTGAATTGAGAATATTTAAGGGTAGCTGCCTTCCACACGAATTTATAATATAGGCAAATGATGCAGCCATTGTTGACGACCTTGTAATAGGAATTAATTGAGAAGACATCATTCTGAGTAAGCTTCCAGGTGGGTACATCGGCAAATCTCAATGAGAAACTTCGTATATAATCATTAATATAAACTATCTTACAACTGCATATTGTGAAAGAATTGACGAATAAGAATTTTTTTGAAGAAAAAATCACAGATAAATAGAAGTTATCTGACAAATAAAAGGCAGAAATCTACCTCTCGAAGAAAACACCATCTATTCTCCCACATATTTTAATTTTATGTCAGGACCCAAATCAGACTGTCAATGAAATAATTAGATAAATAGACCACCTGATGCTAAGGAATGAAAAGACTCCATTATTATGACAGAATCATCGGAAATACCATACAAATAGCAATGAATTTCTGCTAGTAACATGAAAACTGGAATTATTTACCCGAAAATTTCTTTACGGAGAGTATGAGGATCACTTACCTCAGACGACGGCGATGTCGACGGCGGCGGAGTAGCTACGGCTCGCTCGGATGGAGGTGAGATGTCGGCGCTAAGGCATCGACCGGCAGAGGATGAGGAGACGGGGCCGGGCGAGAGTTAAAGACAAGAAGAAAACAAAAGGAGGAGGAGGAGGAGGAGGAGGAGGAGGAGGAGGAGAAGGAGAGAAGGAGGAGTAGGAGGCTTACCTCAGACGACGGCAAGGTCGACGGCGGCGGAGTAGCGGAGTCTTCGATCGCCGATCGGGTTTAGGGATGGAGGTGAGATTAGGGCTCAGAAGGAGAGGGGGCCGATCGAGCTAGGGATTACCTCAGAAGGAGAGGTCGACGGCAGCGGGAAAGTCGGCGCTCGCAGATAGGAAATGAGGAGAGGGGCTAGGGCTCGCAGATAGGAAATGAGGAGAGGGGGCCGATCGAGCGAGGTGGGGGTTTTAAGTTTTCTAACGACGCTTATAAGCGTCGTTGTTTCTTGAACTTATAACAACGCTTTAGAGCGTCGTTGCAGATAGGAAATCAGGAGAGGGGGCCGATCGAGCGAGGTGTTGGGGTTTTAAGGTTTCTAACGACGCTTATAAGCGTCGTTGTTTCTTAAACTTATAACGACGCTTTAGAGCGTCGTTGTTTGTTTCGCTTTTCCAACGCTAACCCAAAGCGTCAGGAAAGGTTGGCTGTGAGCCAACCTTTACCGACGCTTTCCCCTAGCGTCGGAAAAGTTAGTCGGCAAAACCAACATTTCTTGTAGTGTTAGAGATGCTTATAAGTGTCATTTGTTATAACTCACGATGCGAACCAAAAGCATCGTAAAATTATTTTTTCATGACAACATTACTGATGCTTTGTGATTTTTTAGAAGGCATCAGAAATCTGACTCACATCACTTTTTCGTGTTGGCAAATACATTAAAATTATCGGCAATGCCAGATATTCCTGTAGTGTAATTAAGATCCTCGGTTGTGTATTAAGTATCAAA